>NC_057799.1:106655061-106711439 GCF_018294505.1 Triticum aestivum | reverse complement strand
GCCACGCCGCGGAGCTCGCCGCCGGCGTGTCTCCGGTGACCAAATGGTCACGGGCGTTGGCCCGCTAGCCCGACCGCAACGTGCCGCACCCACCTAGCTAGCTAGTTCGGCCGTTCGCGCGCTCTAGCGTAGCTCCCCTCGGGCACCCGTAGCTCCTCGCCGCCGGCGAGTTCGTAGCGCACGTCTCCGGCCGTTCCAGCCCCTCCGGCCACCGCCGTTGGACGCGCGACGTCGAGCCGCGTCGTACGCGCCCAGCCCCGCCCCCGCAAACCCACTGTGGGCGAAACCCGAAGCTCACCCGCGCATCGCCGCCGCGCTGGAGCTCGCCGGAGCCCCTCTCCGGTGCCCTGCTGACGTGGCCGGCCGGGCCCCACCCCTGGGTCACTGCCAGTGGCCCCCACGGGCCCAGTTGACTGGGTTGACCCAGTCAACTGCTGACTGGGCAGGCCCAGTCACTGACATGCGGGCCCCGCCGCAAAAACAAAAAAGAAAATTAAAAAGAAAATGTTTTATAAATAAAAATAATTATTTTAACTAATCACTCACTGACATATGGGGCCCACCCCTCTAATTATACTGTTAGATTAGTTTAAATAGATATTAGACTAACAGAGGCTGACATGTGGGTCCCACTGGACCCACCTGTCTGGTTTGACTGGTCAGCCGACCAGTTGACCTGCTGACGTCAGCATTACCTCATGCTGACGTCATAATTCATTTTTCTGAATATAAATAATTCCAGAAATTCAAATAAACTTTGAAAATTCATATCTTTTAAACCGTAACTCGGATGAAATTGTTTTCTATATGAAAGTTGCTCAGAACGACGAGGCGAATCCGAATACGCAGTCCGTTCATCCACCACACCTCCCTAACCTATCGAACTAGCAACTTTCCCCCTCCGGTCCGTCTGTCCGAAAACGCGAAACATCGGGAATACCTCCCGGATGTTCCCCCCCCTTCCCCGGTAACACCTACTGTCGCGTTAGGGCACCCCTAGCACCACTCATTGTCATGTCACGCATCGTCATGCTTATGTTTGCATTGTATTTACTGTTTCTTCCCCCCCTTCTCTCCGGTAGACTACGAGACCGACACTGCTGCTGCCCAGTTCGACTACGGAGTCGACGACCCCTCCTACTTGCCAGAGCAACCAGGCAAGCCCCCCCCTTGATCACCAGATATCGCCTACTCTACTCTCTACTACTTGCATTAGAGTAGTGTAGCATGTTACTGCTTTCCGATATCCTATTCTGATGCATAGCCTATCCTTGTTACTATTGTTACTATCTTTACCTGCAATCCTACATGCTTAGTATAGGATGCTAGATTTCCATCAGTGGCCCTACATTCTTGTCCGTCTGCTGTGCTATACTATCGGGCCGTGATCACCTGGGCGGTGATCCCGGGTATATACTTATATACTATATACATGACATATGTGATGATTAAAGTCGGGTCGGCTCGTAGGAGTACCCGCAAGTGGATATTTGTGGCGGAGCAACAGGGCAGGTTGAGACCGCCTAGGTGAGAGGTGGGCCTGGCCCTGGTCGACGTTCGCGGATACTTAACACGCTTAACGAGATCTTGGTATTTGATTTGAGTCTGGCCATTTGGTCTATACGCACTAACCATCTACGTGGGAGTAGTTATGGGTATCCCGACGTCGTGGTATCAGCCGAAGCTCTTTTGACGTCAGCGACTGAGTGGCGCGCGCCGGATTGGACTGGAACGCCACTAGGCTAGGTCTGCTTCCGGCCGCGTACGCAACATGCAGGTGTGCATAGGGCGATGGGCCCAGACCCCTGCGCGCATAGGGTTAGACCGGCGTGCTGACCTCTCTGTTGTGCTTAGGTGGGGCTGCGACGTGTTGATCTTACGAGGCCGGGCATGACCCAGAAAAGTGTGTCCGGCCAAATGGGATCGAGCGTGTTGGGTTATGTGGTGCACCCCTGCAGGGAAGTTTATCTATTCGAATAGCCGTGTCCCTCGGTAAAAGGACGACCCGGAGTTGTACCTTGAGCTTATGACAACTAGAACTGGATACTGAATAAAATACACCCTTCCAAGTGCCAGATACAACCCGGTGATCGCTCTCTAACAGGGTGACGAGGAGGGGATCGCCGGGTAGGATTATGCTATGCGATGCTACTTGGAGGACTTCAAGCTACTCTCTTCTACATGCTGCAAGATGGAGATGTCCAGAAGCTTAGTCTTCGACAGGACTAGCTATCCCCCTCTTATTCCGGCATTCTGCAGTTCAGTCCACTGATATGCCTCTTTACACATATACCCATGCATATGTAGTGTAGCTCCTTGCTTGCGAGTACTTTGGATGAGTACTCACGGTTGCTTCTCTCCCTCTTTTTCCCCCTTTCCTTTCTATCTGGTTGTCGCAACCAGATGTTGGAGTCCAGGAGCCAGACGCCACCATCGACGACGACTCCCACGGCACTGGAGGTGCCTACTACTACGTGCAGGCCGCTGACGACGACCAGGAGTAGTTAGGAGGTCCCAGGCAGGAGGCCTTGCCTTTTCGATCGTTGCTACTTTTGTGCTAGCCTTCTTAAGGCAAAACTTGTTTAACTTATGTCTGTACTCAGATATTGTTGCTTCCGCTGACTCGTCTATGATCGAGCACTTGTATTCGAGCCCTCGAGGCCCCTGGCTTGTATTATGATGCTTGTATGACTTATTTATGTTTTAGAGTTGTGTTGTGATATCTTCCCGTGAGTCCCTGATCTTGGTCGTACACATTTGCGTGCATGATTAGTGTACGGTCAAATCGGGGGCGTCACAGAGGTGCTCTTAATTAAGCTCGGTGAGCTGGTGAGTGTGAGGATGGAATGGATCTGATCCAGGATCAGTCCCCTCCTACGGTGGTGGCTAGTCCTATTTATAGAGGCCCTGTCCTCTTCATAAATGTTTAGGTGGGAAGGGATCCAACAACGGCCAATTTCAAGGGGGACAGCTAGTACAAGCTATCCTGACAAAAGGTGGTCTTCGCCTGCCAAAGGCTCTGGTGGTGACAACGTCGTGGCCTCCGTGGTGACCTCCGTCCTGCCGTCCTTCTGGTCTTGGTCTCATTGCACCGATATGGAAACCTTTGCCTGAGGCCTCGGGACTCCTCGCCTGCGCCTGCTGCTTTAGCACCAAAGAGGAAACCAGTACTCTGCGCCCGCTGTGCCCGCCTGGCCTTGGTCGTCACGGCTCACGTCACGGGAACCTCACGAGGTACCCCTCGCCCTGATCTCTCCGCTCCTCGTGAGCCATCCTAGCGAGGCTGCCCCTGAAGAGGTCTTGTGTCGTCCGCCTCGCGAGGCTTAGCCCCTCGTGAGGGTCTTGAGTGTTTGCTGGTGAAGATGGTCCGTACCGAGCCGTTAGTGGAGCCATGCCATGGGCCGCAGGCAGGCAAGTCTGGGGACCCCCGTTCCCAGGACGCCGACAGTAGCCCCCGGGGCCAAGGCACGCTCGGACTTGGCTTCAAGGTGAAGCCAAGGGGCAAGTGCGGAGCGCCGCGGGCCCCAACCGCTTGCAGCCTGGATTTACGCGTGGTGATTGATGGGACGTGGGCGTCTCAGCTTCCCCATGCTGCCTCGGCAACTGCCCAACTTGACGAGTCCCTGGTGCATGCAGAAAAGCCATCATTACCTACGATCATGGAGGTCGTCGGTTGGCCTCCTCCTGCTATAAATGGGGACGGGGCGGAGCCCCCGTCGCCCATCTCTTCCTCTTGCTTCTTCTTCCTTGCTTCACTGCTTGCAGCGACACCCATGGCGCCAACGAAGAGGTTCTCGGCCACGGAGAAAGGGAAGGCTCGCCAAGAGGGGCCCGACTCTCCCCCGCCCAAGAGGGGGCGCGGTCGCCCTCGCAAGCACGCCACAACCCCCGCCGTGGTTCCCCGTGGGCGAGGACGAGTCTCTTTAGGGTCTGGTGCCGCTCCGGGCGTCCGAGGCGGCGCTTCTTCGCCTGGTGGAAGCCGCTTGAGGCGTGGCGGTCCCGTCGATGAGGGGAGGCGCGCCGTGGTCACTAGGCCTCCCCGGCCACGCTTCCACTTGGCGGAGGTGTTGCCGGAGTTCATTGTGTGGTCGGAGGACCCGACCGGCACCTGGCTCCAGCTTCCGTGCTCCTTTGCCAGTGAGCTGGCAACTTCGGGTCCCAGCGGCCTCTGGCTACAGGCGGACGGCTGCTGCAGCAAGGCCTCGTGGGTCGCGGTGGATCTCCGTCGCGGGCAACATAGTCCTGGACCGCGGCTGGCAGACATTTGCCCGCATGCGCGGTCTAGGCAGGTGGTGCACCCTCCACTTCAAGTAAGATGGCGCCGCGACCCTCTTCGTAAGGGTGTTCGGGGAAGATTGTTGCCGCGCTGGGTGCTGCCCTGAAGGCAGCGATGGTGGCGAAGTGCTCGGCCTTGGCGATGGCCGCGACGAAGACGAAGGCGAGCTCGCCCTCGGTGATGGCCGCGGCTCGTCCAGCAGCGGAGGCTCCTCCTTCGGCAAAAGCTCCAGCAGTGGCGGCTACGACCAACCGCCCCGTCACCGCGCTCGCTTCGAGGACGGTGGCGGGTCGTCCTGTCGTCGTGCCCCGATGAAGCGCGAGGAGGGCTCTGGCTGAGCTTGGGGGAGCGTTGGGAGCTGATCCTCGGGAGAAGCCGCGGACGTAGGAGCCGCGTTTGCCTGTTTTTCTTTCTTTTCTTCCTGCATCACAAGAATCAAGTATGGGGACTCGCGGGGGCGTATGACGAACCGTAACGCTTTTTCTGCCTTATGCTATGTTTGTCACCTCTGAGTTGTGCTATGGTATCAGTACTTTACGTAGGTATGTCAGGATAACTTAGCTCGATGCGTCTGAAGTAGTTTCCACCTCGTGAGGCACGCATCCCCAAGCACCTGATGACACTTCCCTGCTGTGGACTTGGGAGGTGTGGACATACTGCAGAAATTCGTTAAGAAACCCTTACTCTCCCTTGCTCAGGGCCCCAGGCGTGGCCGGTCATGGCCTGGCGCACCACGTCGCGGTACTCGTGGGGCACGGACTTAAAAAAAAGGGGTGCATCGGTCGCGAGCTCGAAGGAGGGTGCCTCGCGGAGATCAGGAGAAGCGCTTACGTGCGCACCTGTCCAGCCCCCTCGCGAGGCGTGCGAGAGAGAGCACCGGGCAAAATAGACAACCGAGGGAAGAAACAGAGAGAAAAGGGGAATCGAACCAAGCCATCGAGAAACACCAGAATTCAAATTTCCATTAAAGAGGGGCAAGCCAACTACGGAAAGCAAATGAACAGCCGTGTTCGGCACCTAGTCTAGTCTTCTCACCGGCGCGGAGCTAAGTGCTGCCACTAGGACGTGGGAGGGAGCCCCTGAGGCCCGAGGGCGGCACTCCAGAGACTCCGGGGTGTGTACAGCCCCACTCATTATTACGTGAGAGTGACACGAGCGGAGACCTTCACAGGCACTGGGCGTTGCTTCATGGGTAGAACTTCCGGTGGTGCTGGATGTTCCAGGCGTTCTGGATGGGGATCCCGTCCTGCGTCTCCAGGCGCACGGCGCTAGGCCTGGAGGCGTGGGCAATCCTAAACAGGCCCTCCCACATGGGTGAGAGCTTATGCAGCCCTTCCCCGGAGAGCACCCGCCTTAGGACGAGATCGCCCACCTCGAGCATCCTGGAGCGGACTCTGCGGCAGTGATACCGTCACAGCGCCTGCTGGTACCTTGCCGCCCGGAGCGAGGCTTGGCGGCGGCGCTCCTCCCCCAGCACCAGGTCCATCGCCCGCATGGCGTCCTGGTGCGCTTCTTTGAACGCCAGGACCCGCATGGAGCGATGCTTGACCTCGTGAGGGAGGACTGCTTCAGCTCCTTAGACCAGGAAGAACGGGGTCTCGCCTGTTGGTTTGGTGACGGTGGTGTGGATGGACACAGCACGGACTGGAGCTCGTCGTGCCATCCCCTACGGCAGGCTTCGAGCTTCTTCTCGAAGGTCCTGGTCTTGAGGCCTCTCGGGACCTCCGCGTTGGCGCGCTCGGCCTGGCCATTGCTCCTGGGGTGTGCCACTGAGGCGTAGCATATCTGCGTTCCAAGGTTAGCACAATATGTCTTGAAGATATTGCTAGTGAACTGTGAGCCGCAACGGTGACAGGCGCTGGTGCTGCAAAGTTCTTCATGTAGTGAGTCTCATATATTGTGCTTCAAAGTAGCACCATGTTTTTCATATAGTAAGTCCCATAGGTTGTCTTTTTTATACTAGTGGGAATTTTTCATTATAGAACTTGGCTTGTATATTCCTACGATGGGCTTCCTCAAATGCCCTAGGTCTTCGTGAGCAAGCAAGTTGGATGCACACCCACTAGTTTTCTTTTGTTGAGCTTTCATTCATTTATAGCTCTAGTGCATCCGTTGCATGGCAATCCCTACTCCTCATGTTGACATCAATTGATGGGCATCTCCATAGCCCATTGATTATCCTCGTCAAAGTGAGACTTTCTCCTTTTTTTCCTTCTCCACACAATCCCCATCATCATATTCTATTCCACCCATAGTGCTATATCCATGGCTCACGCTCATGTATTGCGTGAAGGTTGAAAAAGTTTGAGATTATTTAAGTATGAAACAATTGCTTGGCTTGTCATCGGGGGTGTAGAAGTTGGGAACATCTTTGTGTGACAAAAATGAAGCATAGCCTAACTATATGATTTTGTAGGGATGAACTTTCTTTGGCCATGTTATTTTGAGAAGACATGATTGCTTTTATTAGTATGCTTGAAGTATTATTATTTCTTATGTCAATATGAACTTTTGTCTTGAATCTTTCGGATCTGAATATTCATACCACAATTAAGAAGAATTACATTGAAATTATGCCAAGTAGCACTCCGCATCAAAAATTATCTTTTTATCATTTACCTACACGAGGACGAGCAGGAATTAAGCTTGGGGATGCTTGATACGTCTCCAACGTATCTATAATTTTTGATTGCTCCATGATATATTATCTACTGTTTTGGACTATATTGGGCTTTATTTTCCACTTTTATATTATTTTTGGGACTAACCTATTAACCGGAGGCCCAGCCCAGAATTGTTGTTTTTTGCCTATTTCAGTGTTTTGAAGAAACGGAATATCAAACGGTGTGCAAACATAATAAAACCTTCAGAAACGTGATTTTCTCACCGAACGTGATCTTGGAGACTTGGACCCTCGTCCAAGGAACAACAGAGGCGGTCACGAGGGTGGGGGGCGCGCCCTCCCCCCCAGGCGCGCCCCCCTACCTCGTGGGCCCCCTGTTGCTCCACCGACGTACTTCTTCCTCCTATATATACCCACGTACCTCCGTCAGATCAGATACGGAGCCAAAAACCTAATTCCACCGCCGCAACTTTCTGTATCCACGAGATCCCATCTTGGGGCCTATTCCGGAGCTCCGCCGGAAGGGGATTCCACCATGGAGGGCTTCTACATCATCACCATTGCCCCTCCGATGAAGTGTGAGTAGTTTACTTCAGACCTTCGGGTCCATAGCTAGTAGCTAGATGGCTTCTTCTCTCTTTTTGGATCTCAATACAATGTTCTCCCCCTCTCTAGTGGAGATCTATTCGATGTAATCTTCTTTTTGCGGTGTGTTTGTTGAGACCGATGAATTGTGGGTTTATGATCAAGTTTATCTATGAACAATATTTGAATCTTCTCTAAATTCTTTTATGTATGATTGAGTTATCTTTGCAAGTCTCTTCAAATTTCAGTTTTGTTTGGCCAACTAGATTGGTAGTTCTTGCAATGGGAGAAGTGTTCAGCTTTGGGTTCAATCTTGCGGTGTCCTTACCCAGTGACAGAAAGGGTTGCAAGGCACGTATTGTATTGTTGCCATCGAGGATAACAAGATGGGGTATTTATCATATTGCATGAATTTATTCCTCTACATCATGTCATCTTGCTTAAGGCGTTACTCTGTTTTCATTAACTTAATACTCTAGATGCATGCTGGATAGCGGCCGATGAGTGGAGTAATAGTAGTAGATGCAGGCAGGAGTCGGTCTACTTGTCTCGGACGTGATACCTATATACATGATCATACCTAGATATCCTCATAACTATGCTCAATTCTATCAATTGCTCAACAGTAATTTGTTCACCCGCCGTAAAATACTTATGCTCTTGAGAGAAGCCACTAGTGAAACCTATGGCCCCCGGGTCTATTTTCATCATATTAATCTTCCTACGCTTTATTATTGCTTTGCTTTTTACTTTGCTTTTATTTTTACTTTGCATCTTTATACCAAAAATACCAAAAATATATTATCTATTATCTCTATCAGATCTCACTCTCGTAAGTGGTCGTGAAGGGATTGACAACCCCTATTCGCGTTGGTTGCGAGGAGTTATTTGCTTGTGTAGGTACGAGGGACTTGCGCATGGCCTCCTACTGGATTGATACCTTGGTTCTCAAAAACTGAGGGAAATACTTACGCTACTCTGCTGCATCATCCCTTCCTCTTCGGGGAAAACCAACGCAAGCTCAAGACGTAGCAGAGAGCCATACATATCATACACACAAGTACGGGTCACACGACCCAGCATTCAAGTCATACAAACATACAAGCCAACAGCGCAAGTAACATGTCTGAGTACAGACAACTAGGAAATAAAAGAGGCTTGAGAAAGCCTGACTATACTACACGGTCCATCGTGAGCTCAGGATCACCACCTGGGCTTCAGCCTACTCGTCGACATCGACGTCTATGAAGAACCCATCAGAAGGGGTTGCAGCGTCTTCTGTAAAACATAAATTAAGAAACATGAGTACAAAGGTACTCAGCAAGACTTACATCAGATCCTACATACATGCACATTATCAAGAAGGGATGGTGGGGTTATTGCAGCAAGCTAGCTTTGACTCTTGGCTAAGCTATCTTACGAGACTCCAACTTGAAATTGTTTTGCGCACACGAGTCCACTACACACCACTTCAATACACTACCGAGGATCCACCTCTGTCATCC
Source organism: Triticum aestivum (assembly GCF_018294505.1). Classification (NCBI taxonomy): domain Eukaryota; kingdom Viridiplantae; phylum Streptophyta; class Magnoliopsida; order Poales; family Poaceae; genus Triticum; species Triticum aestivum. The sequence continues at coordinate 106,702,450 of NC_057799.1, read as the reverse complement.
TACGGAAGAGCCATCCTCGGCACTCACGCTTATCTTGAGGCTTTTAGTAGTATGCATTTACTTGTCTATGAACTGTATAGGCAACCAAGTAGTCCTTTACCGCGGACGCGGCTATTCGAATAAATGATGTTAACCCTGCAGGGGTGTACTTCTCCATACACGCTTTCACCACTTATCGTCGTTTACACGACATGTACTCGGCAACCTTCAAGTAGAAGCCCAACATGGGTGTCGGCCACGGCCTACCTAAACACCTAAGTCTCTAGTCCAGGTTTATCGCCTATCCAGGTTCCATCCGCAGGGAGTCCGGCCGTGGTTTCCACATACGGCCCCGAATGATTTGTGCAGGGTTCCCGAGATACCAAACGGGCATCCGGTACACCGTGCCACGTACCTACCGCATCACAGCCCACCCCGCGGGTCAGCGCTTCCCACGGCCTCCAGTAAGCTACAAACACCTGAAACTACTTGCAACTCTTGGACAGAGGACTAGGGTGATTAAGAAGCCGAGAGGGTCCATTAGTTTCGGGCCCAATGCATGGTAGTAGCTGTTTCTTAAATCACACATACAGATCTCAGTGCTTAAGGACGGTTTCAATGAAACAACCCACCATGTACTCCTACATGGCCTCTCATCGATACCTTTACCAAATCGTGTTCAACACATCACTCTCATTACTGACACGATCATTTCACTCTAGCCCATCACCCAGATGAACTAGACCAGACACGACTCTAAGCATAGCAGGCATAGCAAGGTAGGAAAACACATACACATGGCTCAAACAACTCTTACACATGCTAGTGGGTTTCATCTAGTTACTGTGGCAATGACAGGTCATGCAGAGGAAATGGGTTCAACTACCGTAGCACACAGCAGTTTGAAACGCGTTGTCTTAATGCAGTAAAAGAGAGCAGAGGCGAGAACATGGGATTGTATCGATATGATCAATTGGTTGGTTGCTTGCCTTGCGGGTCCGTGGAATGGTATTGCTCCTCGTTTGGATACTCGCGATATTCTTCGGGGGCAAAACCTGCCGCAGTGAGCACCGATATACAATCATCACCAAACAATGTGCAACAATATGATGCATGCATGAGACATGGCAAAATGAGTGTGTTGGGCTAATGCAACTAAGACCAGATGGGTTTGAACCATTTTGAATCAAAGATTCAAGTTCCAAACTCATATAAGGCCCTTAATAGTGCTATATCATGTTCTGCACTAAACAGCAGGTTAACTTTCTTAAACATGCATGAAACCAGTACAGATGGATAGATTGGATTTTTCTGATCATTTTTCATATATAACACTTTGCATTTGGAGCTACAGATTAATTTCTATGATTTTTTGAAGTTTGTAGCATACTCTGGAATTTCCTGTATAAGAATAAATCCAGAAATTGAGTTATTGCGTCAGCATTGCGTCAGGGTGACATCAGCAGTCAACGGGGACGGTCCAGGTCAAACTTGACCAGTGGGTCCCGCATGTCAGTGTCATTAGACTAACTAATTCTTGGTTAGTACTAATCCTAGGTTAATTAGCAGGGCGGGCCCCACCTGTCATTGACCCAGGGGGTCAAACTGGGTCCACCCGGGGTCAAACTCGCCGGCATTTAGCCGCCGGCGAGGCCAAACGCGGTGGTGCAGTGCGGGATTCGTGCCCCGGCGACCAAAAGGGCGGCGGAGGGCATCTACGTGTAGCTAGGGACGAGCCGCGTCCAGTGGTGGCGGTGGTTGGGCTCGGGGTCGCCGAAAACGGTGCCGACGACGACCTTGGCGGCTGCCGGAGCTCGGGCAAGCTCAGGCTCGTCACTAGGAGGCATGGCGAGGAGCATGGAGTAGTGTTGCGGCCTCCTGGTGGTGCGGTAAGGCTAACGGGCAGGGTGGCGTGGCCGTTGCGTGGCCGGAGTCACGTCAGCGACGAGCTCGGCGGCGGCACGTGCGGGTAAGCTTCATGCGGTCGCTACGGTGCTCGAGAGCGTGAACGGAGAGGATGGGGAGGTGACTAGGCTCACGGTGGTCACGGCGGAGCAGACGGCGAGGTCGGGGACGAGCTGCTGCAGCGGTGACGGCGAAAGGGATCTCCGGCGACGGGCGGTGAAGACGAGGTCGGTGGAGTCGGTGCAGAGCGTGCGAGCGCTTGGGGCTCGGCTAGCTCGACGGAGCGGACGACGGCGGGGCTCGTGGACACGGTGGAGCGGCGCGAGGACGACGGTGGGCGCGGCTACGACGGCGGTGCGGCGGCGGCTGCTTCGGCCATGGCGGGAGAGGGCGAGAGAGAGGACAGGGGGAAGAATGAGATGTCCAGGGGCTCGGGGCGGCGCCGAGGAGGCCCTTCGAGGCGTCGCGCTGGCGTGGGCAACGCAGGCAAGCAGGGAGGTGGCGTGGCGAGCTCGGTGGCGTCGCGGTGTCCCTCCTCTGCCTACTGGCAGAGGTGGGTGGTGACTGGCACGGGCCAGGTGGGCCGGCCCAGTGCAGGTAAGTGGCCACTGGCCTTTCTCTCTCTCTCTCTCTTTTTCATTTTAATTGTTTTTCTAATTTTCTATAACTATTGGGCTTTATTAAAAATACTAAAACGTTTCCATAAATCCTGAAAATAATTGTGGGCTCTGTTGGGATTATTCCTAACAGCCCTCACTTATTTCCAGAATTATTTGAGCATTTAAAATATTTTATATTATTTAAATGCCCAAACTCAAATAGCTAATGATTTAATCCAGTGACCTTATGTGTCCTAGAAAAATGTGAACCAATTTTGGCAGAGGTTCTAACCCAAGACAAAAATGATGGACATTTTAGAAGGGCATTTCAGGTTCATTGAAATTATTTTTAGTAAACCCTAGTTGGTTTCAGGGGGGGCTGGGGGTTCTGTCATCCCCATTTCCAGTTTCTGATGAAAGGTAAACATGATGCAACACTCTAATGCATGAACTAGCTAGGATGTGACAATTGTCCCCCTTTTTTTGGGCCTTTCTTTTTTTGGCCTTTCTCTCTTTGTTTTAATTATTGGCCTTTCTTTTCTTTTTTGGCTTTTTTTAGATAAGGAACAATGCTCTAATAATGATGATCATCACACTTCTATTTATTTACAACTCATGAATTACAACTCGAAACTAGAACAAGATATGACTCTATATGAATGCCTCCAACGGTGTACCGGGATGGGCAATGACTCAAGAGTAACATGTATGAAAAATTATGCATGGTGGCTTTGCCACAAATATGATGTCAACTACATGATCATGCAAGGCAATATGACAATGATGAAACGTGTCATGATAAATGGAACGGTGGAAAGTTGCATGGCAATATATCTCGGAATTGCTATGGACATGCCATAATAGGTAGGTATGGTGGCTGTTTTGAGGAAGATATAAGGAGGTTTATGTGTGATAGAGTGTATCATATGACGGGGTTTGGATGCACCGGCGAAGTTTGCACCAACTCTCAAGGTGAGAAAGGGCAATGCACGGTACCGAAGAGGCTAGCAATGATGGAAGGGTAAGAGTGCGCATAATCCCTGGACTCACATTAGTCGTAAAGAACTCGTATACTTATTGCAAAAGTTTTATTAGCCCTCGAAGCAAAGTACTACTACGCATGCTCCTAGGGGGGAGGTTGGTAGGAGTTAACCATCGCGCGCCCCCGACCTTCACACATAAGGAAGGCAATCAAAAGAGCATCCCATGCAATAAATTTGTTACACAACTTTTACCATACGTGCATGCTATGGGACTTGCCAACTTCAACACAAGTATTCCTCAATTTCATAATTACCCAACCAGCATGACTCTAATATTACCACCTTTATATCTCAAAACAATTATCAAGCATCAAATTGATCATAGCATCCAATTCACTTCCTATGATAGTTTTTATTATACCCAACTTGGATGCTCATCATATTAGGACCAATTTTTAGCCATAGTAACTACCATGCTGTTCTAAAAGACTCTCAAAATAATATAAGTGAAGCATGAGAGATCAATAATTTCTACAAAATAAAACCACCGCCGTGCTCTAAAAAGTATAAGTGAAGCACTAGAGCAAAAACTGTCTAGCTCAAAAGATATAAGTGAAGCACATAGAGTATTCTAATAAATTCCGAATCATGTGTGTCTCTCCCAAAAGGTGTGTGCAGCAGGGATGATTGTGGTAAACTAAAAGGCAAAGACTCATATCATACAAGACGCTCCAAGCAAAACACATATCATGTGGTGAATAAAAATATAGCTCCAAGTAAAGTTACCGATGAACGAGGGGATGCCATCCGGGGCATCCCCAAGCTTAGGCTCTTGGTTGTCATTTAATATTACCTTGGGGTGCCTTGGGCATCCCCAAGCATAGGCTCTTGCCACTCCTTATTCCATAGTCCATTGAATCTTTAACCAAAACTTGAAAACTTCACAACACAAAACTTAACAGAAAACTCGTAAGCTCCGTTAGTATAAGAAAACAAACCACCACTTTAAGGTACTGTAATTAACTCATTATTTATTTATATTGGTGTTAAACCTACTGTATTATAACTTCTCTATGGTTCATACCCTCCGATACTACTCATAGATTCATCAAAATAAGCAAACAACACAATGAAAACAGAATCTGTCAAAAACAGAACAGTCTGTAGTAATAGGTATCAAACGTATATTTATGTAACTCCAAAAATTCTGAAATAAATTGGTGGACCTGAGTAATTTGTCTATTAATCATCTGCAAAAATAATCAACCTAAAATCACTCTCCAGTACAAAATTACAGCTAATCTCGTGAGCGCAAAAGTTTCTGTTTTTTTACAGCAAGATCATATAGACTTCACCCAAGTCTTCCCAAAGGTTCTACTTGGAACAAACACTAATTAAAACATAAAACCACATCTAACCAGAGGCTAGATTAATTATTTATTACTAAACAGGAACAAAGAACAAAGAACAAAAATAAAATTGGGTTGCCTCCCAACAAGCGCTATCGCTTAACGCCCCTAGCTAGGCATGATGATTTCAATGATGCTCACATAAAAGGATAAGAATTGAAACATAAAGAGAGCATCATGAAGAATATGACTAACACATTTAAGCCTAACCCAGTTCCTATGGATTTTGTGAGCAAACAACTTATGGGAACAATAATCAACTAGCATAGGAAGGCAAACCAAGCATAACTTTAAAATTTTAAGCACATAGAGAGGAAACTTGATATTATTGCAATTCCTACAACTTTGTGTTACTCCCTCATAATAATTTTCAGTAGCATCATGAATGAATTAAAAAATATATCCAGAACATAAAGCATTCTTTTCATGATCTACAAGCATAGAATTTTTATTACTCTCGTCATAAGCAAATTTCTTCTCATTCGGAATAGTGGAAGTATCATAAGAGATTCGAATACTATAAATTGTTTACATATTAAAAGAGTAATGTTCATAGAAAGGGTAATCATAATCATGACAAGTTTTATAAATATAATCATCACTACTTTTTATAGCATAATTTTCATCACAATAATCATCATAAGTAGCAACTTTGTTCTCATCATAATCAATTGAAACCTCTTCCAAGATAGTGGATTCATCACTAAATAAAGTCATGACCTCTCCAAATCCAATTTCATAAGTATTATAAGATTCAACACCCACCAAAATAGTGGGATCATTACTTCCTAAAGTTGACACTCTTCCAAACCCACTTTCATCAATATAACCATCATAAATAGGAGGCATGCTATCATCACAATAAATTTGCACATCAAAACTTGGGAGGCTAAAAATATCATCTTCATTAAACATAGCATCCCCAAGCTTGTGACAAACATTAATTTCAGCAAATATATTCTCAAACATGTCATTCTCATCAAACATAGCATCCCCAAGCTTGGGCCTTTTCATATCATAAGCATAATCACTCTCATCATTAGTAGTATGGATAGCACCAATAGTATAGCAATTATCATCATCACAATGGGTAATAGAAGCAACATCATTTGGGAGGGATACCTTTCTACCTTTGCTTCTCCGTCTTTTCTTTTTCTTCTTCACTTCGTGTGTGGGTTTAACCCTCTTTTTTGAGCTCCTTATTAATGAGATTGGTTGAATAGAAATCTCCTCCTCGTTACCTAATTCATCATAAGAAATAATAGGAGGATATTGGGAAGTATCTTCCATTTCATTAGTATTCTCTTCATCCTCTATTTGCTTTCTTTTCTTTATGTAATTGGTAATATAAGGATTTTCAATGCAATTCACCGCACAATACATATAAATTTCTTCTAGATCAAAATCAAGAACTTTATCAAGGACAAATTCTGGAAGATCCTTAGTTAAACATTTCATTTCTTCATACCCCAAAAGAAGACTAAGCTCTTTATGATGCTCAAGGGTAATCAAGTTATCACAATTTTTGGACACGATACGACCATGAAACAATTTGCATTGGGGATTTAAATGATCACGTTCATTGCAAAGTTCACAAGGATGGCAAAGATATTTTAAATTTTCAGCACAAACATTTAGCCTTTCTTGCAACCATTTAGTTTCTAAATAATTATGCCTCTTGCAGAATCTATCTTCTCTATTTGGTATGTACTTGCAAACTCTATGCACTCCACAAAAATTGACATGCTTATAAGAGACATTTTCATAATGACTAGTGCAATCATCATTAGTACTATGGGTATGCAAAGAGTTCATACTAACAACATTGCAATCATGCTCATCATTCAAAGTTTAGTGCCAAACATTTTATAGATTTCTTCTTCTAGCACTTGAGCACAATTTTCCTTTCCATCATTCTTACGAAAGATATTAAAAAGATGAAGCGTATGAGACAAACTCAATTCCATTTTTTTGTAGTTTTCTTTTATAAACTAAACTAGTGATAAAACAAGAAACTAAAATATTCGATTGCAAGATCTAAAGATATACCTTCAAGCACTCACCTCCCCGGCAACGGCGCCAGAAAAGAGCTTGATGTCTACTACACAACCTTCTTCTTGTAGACGTTGTTGGGCCTCCAAGTGTAGAGGTTTGTAGGACAGTAGCAAATTTCCCTCAAGTGGATGACCTAAGGTTTATCAATCCGTGGGAGGCGTAGGATGAAGATGGTCTCTCTCAAACAACACTGCAACCAAATAACAATGAGTCTCTTGTGTCCCCAACACACCCAATACAATGGTAAATTGTATAGGTGCACTAGTTCGGCGAAGAGATGGTGATACAAGTGCAATATGGATGGTAGATAAAGGTATTTGTAATCTGAAATTATAAAAACAGCAAGGTAACTAATGATAAAAGTGAGCGTAAACGGTATTGCAGTGCTAGGAAACAAGGCCTAGGGTTCATACTTTCACTAGTGCAAGTTCTCTCAACAATAATAACATAATTGGATCATATAACTATCCCTCAACATGCAACAAAGAGTCACTCCAAATTCACTAATAGCGGAGAACAAACGAAGAGATTATTGTAGGGTACGAAACCACCTCAAAGTTATCCTTTCTGATCGATCTATTCAAGAGTCCGTAGTAAAATAACACGAAGCTATTCTTTCCGTTCGATCTATCATAGAGTTCATACTAGAACAACACCTTAAGACACAAATCAACCAAAACCCTAATGTCACCTAGATACTCCAATGTCACCTCAAGTATCCGTGTGCATGATTATACGATATGCATCACACAATCTCAGATTCAGCTATTCAACCAACACAAAGTACTTCAAAGAGTGCCCCAAAGTTTCTATCGGAGAGTCAAGACGAAAACGTGTGCCAACCCCTATGCATAAGTTCATGGAACCCGCAAGTTGATCACCAAAACATACATCAAGTAGATCACGTGAATATCCCATTGTCACCACACATAAGCACGGCAAGACAAACATCAAGTGTTCTCAAATCCTTAAAGACTCAATCCGATAAGATAATTTCAAAGGGAACACTCAATCCATTACAAGAGAGTAGAGGGGGAGAAACATCATAAGATCCAATTATAATAGAAAAGCTCGCGGTACATCAAGATCGTGCCAAATCAAGAACATGAGAGAGAGAGAGATCAAACACATAGCTACTGGTACATACCATCAACCCCTAGGGTGAACTACTCCCTCCTCGTCATGCAGATCGCCGGGATGATGAAGATGGCCACCGGTGAGGGATCCCCCCTCCGGCAGGGTGCCGGAACAGGGTCCCGATTGGTTTTTGGTGGCTACAGAGGCTTGCGGCGACGGAACTCCCGATCTAGGTTCTTTTCTGGAGGTTTCAGTATTTATAGGAATTTTTGGCGTAGGTTTCACGTCAGGGGGGTCTCCAGGCTGTCCACGAGGCAGGGGGCACGCCCTCCACCCTCGTGGGCAGCCCGGGACTCTTCTGGCCCAACTCTTGCACTCCCGGGGCTTCTTTTGGTCCATAAAAATTCGTCAAAAATTGGCACGTCAATTGGACTCTGTTTGGTATTCCTTTTCTGTAAAACTCAAAAACAAGGAAAAAACAAAAACTAGCACTGGGCTCTAAGTTAATAGGTTAGTCCCAAAAATGATATAAAAGTGTATATAAATGCATATAAAACATCCTAGATGGATAATATAATAGCATGGAACAATCAAAAATTATAGATACGTTGGAGATGTATCATTACCGAAAGGGATGACAACTCCTTTAACACGTCGGGTTGCCAGAATTTGTTATTTGTGTGCAGGAGTTGTTTATGTTGTGTTGCGTGGTTCTCCTATTGGTTCGATAACCTTGGTCTCACCCACCGTCGTTGTACTGCATCATCCCTTCCTCTTTGGAGAAATACTGACGTAGTTCTAGCAGACATTAAAAGGAATTTCTAGCGCCGTTGCTGGGGAGACATCATCAACATCAATCAGGTTCCTAATCACAAATCTCATCTCCTTGCAATTTACATTATTTGCCATTTGTCTCTCGTTTTCCTCTCACACACTTCACAAAAAAATGCCATTTTGTTTGCCCTTTTTTTCGTTTGCCGTTTTCTCGTCAGATCTGTTTTTGAGTGCAATCTTGTTGTATAGTCACCATGACTCAAGAGAACACCAAGTTGTGTGATTTCTTCAATACCAACAACATTGATTTTATTAGCACTCCGATTGCTCCTCCCGCCACTAGTGCGGAGTCTTGTGATATTAATACTGCTTTGCTGAATCTTGTTATGAAAGATCAATTTTCCGCTACTCTTAATGAGGATGCCACGTCCCATCTTAACACATTATGCGATATGCAAAAGAAAAAAGATGTGGACAATGATGTTGTGAAGTTGAAATTATTTCGTTTTTCTTTGCGATATCGCGCAAAAAATTGGTTTTCTTCTTTGCCTCGCAATAGTATCGATTCTTGGAATAAGTGCAAGGATGCTTTTATTACTAAGTATTTTTCGCCCTCAAAAATCATTTCTCTTATAACCTAGATCATGAATTTCAAGCAACTTGAACATGAGCATGTTGCACAATCTTGGGAAAGGATGAAATTGATGCTAAGGAATTGCCCAACTCATGGGTTAAATCTTTGGATGATCATACAAAAAATTTATGTGGGGTTGAATTCTGTTTCTCGTAATCTTTTAGATTCAGCCGCGGGGGGTACTTTTATGGAAATTACTTTGGGTGAAGCTACTAAATTTCTAGATAATATTATGGCAAATTACACACAATGGCATGCCGAAAGAGCTCCTACTAGTAAAAAAGTCAATTCGGTAGAAGAAATAAATTCTTTGAGTGAAAAAGTTGATGCTCTTATGAAGTTGGTTGCTAGTAAAAGTTCTCCTACTGATTTTAATGATGTTCCTTTGTCTACTTTAATTGAGCAAATAGTGATGCCATAGATGTGAATTTTATCTCGCGAAACAGTTTCAAGAACAATGCTTATAGAGGTAATTTTAATCCTAGGACTTTTCCTAGTAATTCCTCTAATAATTATGGTAATTCCTATGGTAATCCTTATTATAATAATAATATAAACACCTCTGATCTTGAATAATATTAAAGAATTTATCAATACTCAAAAAGTTCTCAATGCTACGATAGAAGAAAAGCTGAATAAAGTTGATGATATGTCTAGAAGTATTGATAGAATTTCTCATGATGTAGAAACTCTCAAGATGAAAAAAATTGTGCCTAAGGTTGAAGAATCAATTAAAGCTCTTTATGTTTCTATGGATGAAAGTAAGAAAAGAACCGCTATGCTTAGAGCTAAAAGAGATTTTTTAGGAAAAGCATTTTCTAGTTATTGCTTTCATAAAAGTGATGAAGATCTTAAAATGATTGGTGTTTCTTCTATTGATTCTTTGTTTAGTAAAATTAAGATTGATGAAAAAGGGACTGGAGAAGAGCCGACTTTAGCTAGAAGGCGTCCCGATAATTTGGAGGGTGAAAATCTTGTTGAGAAAATTGATAAAAGTGGGTTTGAAAAGGTCAAAACTTTAACTAGTGATGTGCCCACTATTTTGGATTACAAAGACTTTAATAATGATAGTTGCTCTTTGGTTGATTTTATTTCTTTGTTGAAATCCATGATAAGTTCACCCCATGCTTATGAACAAAATAAAACTTTTACTAAACATATTGTTGATGCTATGATGAAAGCTTTTGAAGAAAAGTTGGAATTAGAAGTTTCAATTCCTAGAAAATTACATGATGAACGGGAACCTACCATCAAAGTCAAGATAAAAAATTATGAGTGTTTTGCTTTATGTGACTTGGGTGCTAGTGTTTCTACAATTCCGAAATCTTTATGTGATGTGCTTGGTCTTACCGACCTTGAAGAATGCTCTTTAAATTTGCACTTGGCGGATTCTACTATTAAAAAGCCTATGGGAAGAATTAATGATGTTCTTATTCTTGCAAATAGGAATTATGTGCCCATAGATTTTATTGTTCTCGATATTGATTGCAATCCGTCTTGTCCAATTATACTTGGTAGACCGCTTTTACGTACTATTGGTGCCGTGATTGATTTGAAAGAAGGCAATATTAAATTTCAATTTCCACTAAGAAAGGGTATGGAACACTTCCCTAGAACAAGAATTAGGCCACCATATGAATCAATCATGAGGGCATCGTATGGATCTAGAACGAAAAATGACAACACTTAGATCATTTGCATTATGCATAGCTAGGGACGTAAAACGATAGCGCTCGTTGGAAGGCAACCCAACTTTTATCTTTTTGCTTTTTGATTTTCTTGTTGCTTTCAATAAAGTACCCAATTATGCCTCTGCTTAGATGTGTTTTTGTGGTTTCAATTAGTGTTTGTGCCAAGCAATGTTATATTGTGCAATGTGGTGCTCAGTTAATGTTTGGTTCATTTGTTGTGGTGTTTAGTTAACAGCTTGGTTCAACTTTGCAATTCGATGTCCAATTGTTGTGGGTACAATTTTGTATTGTTATGCATGTGAGCAATAAATCAAATTTGGCTGCACTTAATACATGAGAAACATATACAATTGCTATATTTCCTAGTTCTTAATCATGATTGGTTTGGATAAATGGCTTTTCCATGTGGCTCGAATTAATCTGATGAATCTGCAATGTGTTTTTTCTTCATCAACATATTTTACTGATAGCATGCCAACCCTCACTTAACCTGATCACTAACCACCTTGTATGTGTTGCAGGGAAACAATGGGAAGCACTGAGGTTTACAATCGAGGTTTGCACAAGCATTGTCCTTTGTCTAATAGAACATTATTGTGCAATTGCAGGAATCATTATACTATTTAGGTTTTTAACAATTTGGTCTTGCACATGTAGGTCCTGCTGTCAGAGGTTTTGACCCACTGTTCGACCCTTTTTGCATATGGGTCAAGTCAAGAAACTCAAAAAGATTGTTAGGATAAAGAAATTAGCAACAAAAAAAATAAGATCTTTGTCTACACAATGAAGAAGACATCAGTTCACCATAGGATGGTACTAACTATTTTACCTTGTCTTTTCTATTCCTTTGCGCCATTTCAAATCTAAAGAACATATTTATGCATATCCTTGTTTACAGGCCTTTTCAAAGCAGTTCATTGATGATTACCCCTCAAACCACCTGTATGGTCAGGAGGCGAGGAAGGTATTCATACAACACCCAAGGTACAATATTGAAGTCTTCCTAGAGAGGACGAAGGATGGACGGTCAATCATCCATAGGCACTGGCCTAAAGTTGCAAAGACCTTCAACATCAATGAAGGCTCAATATTTGCCTTCCGCTTCAGCAGTTTTCTAGATAAGATTCATCTGTCTGTGTACATCTATGATGCTAATTTCGAAAGGTTATAGATGCTGCATGTGAAACTTGGAGCTGGTGCAGTTGTGTAATGGTGTAGCTAGCTATATGCTTATATGGTGTAACTGAGTGCTGAAGCTATATGATGTTGTACTCTGATGTATTTCAATTATGAAATCCTACTTCCTTCATACAAAAAAGAAATATATTGTGTGCTTAATATGAAATGTCCATTTGATTAATAAATGTATTATTAGTAATAGGCCAATTAGCCTGCTAATTAGGTTTTTTTATTGCAAACGGTCACTGAGAAAACACCATGGGCGAGGACCTCAAACAACGCACACGGTTTATGGAAGAAAACGTGTTGCGCCAATGAACAATCACACACAACTTTCTCTTCAAAACGGTTTGCATTAGGCCGCCTTGCGCAAACGTTTGCACATAAAATGTGATGGACAGTCTATACCACATAGTTTCTTCTACGCACCGTGTGTGATGCATTCAATAACGCAAACGATAAAATTGTAAATATCGTCTGCAATGTCAATCCTATCACAAACGATTTAATGGGGAAAATTGTGTGTGATGTACATGTGAACGGAAACGTTTTTCCTCGATTGACTGTGTGGGATGTATACACGAACCGAAACATACTTCTTGGATTGGCTGTGTGGGATGTACATACGAACGGAAACGTATTCCTTGGATTGACTGTGTGAAATGTACATACGAATGAAAACGTTTGTCTGGGACTGACTGTGTGGGATGTACTTACGACCAGAACCGATTGAGCATATATAACTGTATCTGATCGCTCGCCCGTCGCACACGAGCTTATTTTTCCTGGCGTGTGTGACCGGAGGGCCTATCCCCGATGGTTTCTAGGTCGTGTGGGAACACTACAAAAAAATACACTTCCATGATGATACGTGTTTGTCACAGTAGGTCGTGTTTTTTGTCATGCATGTACATCCATGACGATTATACGACAGAATCAAGATAGTCATACCTGTGCTGTCGTAGAAGTGTTCCTTGACATTACCAAAATTATCATCACGGAAGTGTCCACTTCCATGACGATAAATCGCGCGTCACAGAAGTGCTTTCGTCAAGGGTGACAAACACGTAGCATCCACAGTAATGGAACGCCGTTAAGCTATCGGGTCGGGTTTTGGATCCGATAACCCGTTAACAGCCCCGACCAATGGGGATTTTCCACGTGTAAAATCATCATTGGCTGGAGGAAACACGTGTCGGCTCATCATTGGGACAGATGTCATCCACTCATTGGACAGAAGGCGCCTATGATACGTCGACACGTGGCACGGCCCAACAGAGGCCCATTCCTGTGAAAAGGTCGGCCCGTTTGACTTGGTCAAAAGGTGGCGGGCCGTCCCATGGAAAGACTATTAACGGCCTGTTCGCATATAGCCCATTTACAGCCCGCTAAACCAAGGCCCGTTACGCCCTATCTGAATTAGGCCCAGTAGCGTCATTTGGGCCATCCAATATGATTCCAGCCCGTTTTCACTTCTGGCCCATGTATGGCCCATGACGTCTTTCGGCCCATATGATGCCCTTTGTAACTCTTGGCCCATTAACGGCCCGTGGTGCAGTTGGCCCGTAATGAACAGTGTATCACTTTACACCCATTAACGGCCCATGGTGAAACTGGCCCGTAATGAACAGTGTATCACTTTACACACATTAACGGCCCGTGGTGAAACTGGCCCGTAATGAACAGTGTATCACTTTATACCCATTAACGGCCCGTTATTCCGTTGGGCCGTTTCCAGCCCATATTATCTTTCGTCCTTCTCAGAGCCCATTTATTCTTGGGCTCATTTCCAGCATTCGTTTACTTACGGCCCGTTACTATCATTTTCTTCTTGTGGGCCAAATTCAGCCCGTGGTTACAGTCGGCCCGTTTGTGGTCCGTTAATACGTTGGGTCGTTTTCATAGCGTCATCAAATACGGCCTATTAATGATGGCCCGTTATGGTCGGCCCATGAACGGATGATTCAAACTCTAGCCCGTATACGGCCATAATGCGGTCTGTTATTGGCCCATGTTTGGCCAATCGATCATACGGCCCATATAAGGCCCATTGATGATATGGCCCGTAGAAGGCCCATTGTTTCTACGGCCCGTAGAAGGCCCATTGTTTCTATGGCCCGTAGAAGGCCCACTGTTTCTACGGCCCGTAGGATGCCCAGTGTCACTACAGTAAATATTAGCCCATGGTTATTGTGGCCTAGTTTTAAAAAATAGGTTATTGCAGCCACTAGCAAACCGCGGAAAAAGAACTGCAATGACTACAAGCAAACAAATAAACAAGACAACAAGGAAATAAATAAGCAAGCAACTTACGCTAGGCTATCACGGCTATCACACATATTACATCCACTGGGCATCAAAGTTCGCCACCAGTGCAAATAAACGCGCCGACAAAAGAATATACAAAACTGAGAGCACTTCAGAAGGCACTAGGCCTGGCCAGGTCGGGCCCCCCAAACAGCCGAAGAAGCTGAGTAGACCTCAGTTGTGTCAACGATAGATGCGTCAACAGTAGATGTAAGGCATGATGGTGCGCACGGCAGTCCTCTGACATCTTCATTGCATCTTTGACTTCAAGTCGGAGGTGAGCTGAAGCAAGCCTTTCCGCTTTAAGTTGAGACTGAAGAAGTCAAACTGATTGAGGCAGCGACTGCACAGAGGTTGTCTCACACCTGCTGGTGAGTAGCTTCAACTCACTGTCTTCATCAAGATAGGACCTTGGGGTCATCTCGCTGTCCTCAAGATGGTTTGGCTCACTATCTTCCCTAAAGTTCTACCTGGCGTAAGAGATACGACTCTGAAAGAGAAACAAAGAGACACGTAACAGGTTTCACAATTATATAAGCAAATAAATGGATCTGTTCTGCATAAGGAACATGTTTTTACAACTACAATTTGAAACTGGTAGTTGTTGCAAACATCCAATCAGATGTAAACAGCAAAGCAAACAACAGTGGAGGAAATGATGCCTATCCAAATCTATACTAGAAAAAAGTTTGAAGGCTTGAGAAGGATGAACTTACATTACATGTTAACACAAGCTGGACAAAGCCCTTCTCCATGTTGATGGAAGGATAATTCAATAAATTCCCCAAAGAAAATTCTTTATAAGCGTTGCCATTATACATTTCGCAAAGAGTAAATATAGATCAAATAATATTGGAAGAAATAGAGGATAATGAAGCTCAGGTGCAGACTGATGATACATAATCAAATAGCAATTAATTAAGTACAGCGTTACAAGGCAAAAGGGAGAGAGGTACTGACAAGAGCAATGCAGAGCCCAGTATTGTTGTGAGATCGTATGATCCTTTGAGCAAGGAGATTCATCTGAAATTAGTTTTCATACAAGAGAGAAGGTAAGGCACATGCAAAAATTTAGGAGTTAAAATTTTGAATTAATATCATAGACAGTACCTGACGCTGGGCTCTCAGCAGTTCTAATAGGGGTTTGGCCACTGGAGTAGGGGCAAAGTGTGGTACAGTTGGGCCTATGTTTTCTGTGGCTGCTGATCTATCTGGTTTAACAGGTATCACTACCTTTTCCAAATACCTAGTTTGTACTCCTTGAGGATCTGCATTCACCCTCTTCCTTTTGGACATCTATTACGAAAGAACAACATTTGACTGGAAAAACATAGTGTGACGACACATGGAATAGGTACAGAAAATGGATAGGTATGGCATATACTCATATATGATGCTTAAACTAAGTAGATGGTGTAACAAAGTAGAAGTAATGCAAGAGGTCAGATGCAAAATATGTGCGACCAATACAACTTTGCAAAGTTAGAGCAAGCACCTTGATGGGTGAATAAGATAGGCCATCCTCCACCATGCCAAGTTTGTTAGCCAGTGGATTGTTCCGCCATATTCCACTCGTGCACCCATTCTCATATTCATTTTGATAATGTTCAATATCTGACATGCATGAAAACATAAAAACAAGTGAGATTTTCTTTGTAATGCAGAAGTGATTCTAATCCAATACTGCCTCCCTGTAAACCCCTTTGTGCTATCTCTGCAATTCTTTTAAGAGATGACATGCATGCTGTAATTTGGTGTGTGCATTAATATAATGTGGCCTGCTACTCAAAATATGAGAGCTCCAGAAGTGATGACACTTCGCAGATGAGAGCTTCAACATATAGTAAAGAAGAACAAGTCGACCTGACCTGACAGATTCAAAATATACTAAGGGAGAACAACTCCACCTGACCAGTCGACCGCAAGAGTAGAGGATCATCTTAAAGAAGAGCAGAAGAGCAAGCAGATTGAAGATATTACAAGTCTTTCAATATAATGTCAGTTGGCCACCCATGATGAACCAGAGCGCACAGAGAAATACTATTATTTCCGGTCTCTCCATATCTGGCTCACATGCATTTCGAAACTAAAGTAGGAACATTTAGCTAACCAATTAAACATCTCTCAGTTTTACTAATATCAGCAATAATATCATATATGAATTTGTACAACTAAGCTTGTTTAGCTCGATGGATGGAGCAGTGCTATTACGACACGAACCACGTAGGCTGATTGTGGTCATCATAAAATGGGGAAACCATAAGCATGATGAGTACAGTGTTGACCGTGGCAGTGGGATGGCAGATCTGAAACTGCAAACCGCGCAAAGGGTAGTTAGCAACCGATGTTTGCTTTGAAATAACAACTAAGATTTGGTATGGACAAGAAAGTACGGTCAACAAGTGACAAAGAAATGCAATTATGCTGTCTCTCTATATGTCGCGACATGCATTTGGAAACTCAAGTGGGACCTTTAGCTAACCAATTAAATGTGTCGGTTAACTAATACCAGTATCATATCGCAATCATATTTGAACAACTAAGCTTTCAGATTCTAAGTGTTGTGTTGTTTAGCTTGAAGGGTGGAGTAATGCTAGTATGACAGAAAGCACCTACGCAGATCATAGTAGAGTAGATAAAAGGGGAAAACCCTAAGCATCAAGAGAAAAAATAGGAAAGTGGAACTAGCTGGACCAGTGGGTGGCGCACATGCTTTTTGAAACGAATATAGGAACATTAGGTGACCAATTAAACGTTCTCTGTTTTAGTGATATGAGCATCTTATCAGATTCGTATTTCAACATGTAAGCTTTGGGTTTGAGGTCTTGAGGAGCAGTGCTAGCACGACACGAAGCACCTACGATGATGGTAATGAATATAAAGGGGGAAACCATAAGCTTTACGAGTATAGTGCCCGTGCCATGGCGGATCTGAAGGTGCAAACCGGACAAAGCTACTTCGCAACCAATGTTTGCTTTCAACTAGCCACTACGATTTGGTACGGACAAGAAAAGTATAGTAAACAAATTACGATCTATTTTCCGGGTGAGATCAATAACTTAAGCACATATGGAAGAGTACCACCTCTCTTGCGACGCCGTGTAGGCCTATGCTGATACGTTGAGGGTGCTGCGGGTGCGATGGCTGTCGGCGGCGGGGAAGAAGACTTTAGACGGCAGACGGCCGGGTCGGGGGATAAATCTTGTTGCCGTGGACGAGGCGGTCATAGGAGCGGCAACGGCAAGGTGGACAACGGCGCCGATGAAGCGAGAGGAGGTGATGAAAGGATCCTGGTCCAGCGCCGTGGATGAGAGACGTCCATCTCTTGCAGTGGACGACGGGGTAGGGGTAGCGGCTCCGGCAAGGTGGAGGATGGGGTGGCGGACGGAGGAGGTTGGCCGCAGTGTGGAGGTTGTCGTGCCGCCGACGGTGTATGAATGGGGAAATGGAGGGGAGGGGGGATCTCAAACTTTGGGACGCGCTTCTCTGAAATGTGGGAAAGTTACAAACTTATCCCCCGTTTAAAATTTCGGACATCGCGTCGGTTGGGGATAGGACGGTAATCTCGCATCTCCCAAATATTTGCCGGTAACTATTTCGGGCGAGGAGAGGGTGTTTTTCCGCCCACGGTTGGCGCCCACAGTCTATGAACGGGGCTGACAGGTAGGGCGGTTGTGTCACGTCTGAGGGAAGTTACACATCTGCCCCTATTTAAAATATTAGCCTACATCAATTTCGGACGAGGATAGTTTGTTTTGCCGCCCACCGTGTATGAATGGGGAAATGGAGGAAGAGACACATGTCTTTTGGACGAGCTTGAATCAAATGTGTTTTGCCGCCCACGTTTTGCGCCCACTGTGTCTGAATGGGCTCAGAGGCCGTCGTGTCACGTCTGATTGAAGTTACTAGTCTACCCCTATCGACAGCAGTGTATATCCAGTCGATAAGGATGTCAAGTCGCAGGGGTAGACAGTAATTTCCATCTCGCAAACACTTGCTTCGGGCAGCCCACAAATTATAGTGGGTGTTTAGCCGCTTCGTTCAAAACTTGGGAGAATTAGCATTCACGTTTGCCCTGGGCGCTGGCAAACTAAATTCAATTCCAATTTGTATTCGATTACGAATATCCACAGATAATTCTATGTTTTGTTATTTATTTCTTCAAAACCACAACAAAGATTTATTCCACCTTTATATATGATTATGATTTAGAAATGTCGTGATCTTCGAATTCAGTAGGTTGGATACACTCTGAGTCAAACAGTTATTTCATCCAATACAATATGCTCACACGAAAAACAGTTCACCTTATGTCAGTCATACAAGTACTGAGGATTACCTCGCCTAAAAAATTCGGATCATTACAACACATGGACAACATAGGGGGTCTTGCAACATAATCCATTCAGAGACATGACACAACATGCAAGTATAATAATCTAATGACAATTTCAACTGGTATCTAAAGAAGAACCGGGATTACCCTGGGCTTCAGATAGCAGAAACAGCAGGACCTCCTCTGTCTTCGAATGCAACATTCTTACTTCCTCCAATTCTTGGGTTGCTTGCATAATGTGTGCCGCTAATTCCATAATTTCCAGCCTCAAGATAAAGATTACCTCATTCATGGAAGCCACACCATCTCTTTCTGCCTCGAGTAGAGCCTCAAGCACTATAATATCTATGCTCAGACTGCTCTCCGGCAGTGTTGCCTATGAACTGCTACCATCTGATAACATGGATGGCGCACTGCTTCCACAAATAGATTCTGGGGTTGTACATTGTGTCCTAGTGTGAACGGCATCCTGAAAGGTTTCCGCTGGACATAAGTAAGAGATAGTTATCGTATGATCCAGGCAGTAAGCTTACATGGTAAACGACAGACGAATTATTGCCGAGCATGGTAAGCTATATTTAAATGGTTCGAAGCAGCATCGGCCAAAAAGAAATAAAAATGGTAAGATGAAACAAGGGATGTAAGAGGCAAATAAACGACATCCGTCAGTCCCATCTAGTTAGTTTTTGCTAGCTCCCTAGTTCATTTTCCTCAAAAAACAAAAACTCTTTTGAACTATCATACCACTAGTGGACTTTAATCGGGATTAAATGGGACCCAGTTGACATCCCTAGTTGAAAGGGAGTGTACCACCGCTATATTTAAGTTTCTAAGGCATCTAAGCAGTTGAAATAATCTGAGAAAGCACTTAACAGTGTGGCCTCATATAAACTACGAAGACAGACTTGTGATGAAGTTGAAAGGAAAAGTTAAGGACTCAAATGAAATAGGCATGCATTTCTTTACGATAGTACAGCAGGCACTGCTGACATATTGGCCAACTCAGGTATAGTGTAACAACAAACAAGCATTCGAATCAAGCAATACAGCAAAGCAGACAACTGAACTATTTGTAATTCGGTAGGATTACAGGTTGAGGGCACAAGCCAAGAAAGCAGCCCACTCGCATTACATTTCACATGTACTAAAACACACTGGCTTACCATATGTTGCCGTGAAGCCTCGCTGCTGTTGCAATGTTCTTTGAAGATATCGTCAGCATCCCGTGGTTGCAAATCTAGTTGTTGTAGTTTATTCTGCACGCTCTATTTAGGTAAAATTAATTTTAATCGCATGCACTGGTCCGAATTGATCATCGATGGTTCATCTAAACTAATGAAAGAAGGGTGTGTGCATACACGACAATATATCTGCTTCCCTCTATTTTTATGCCTGTTCGAGGTGCCAGCCCCAAAAGAACAAATATTTTGCTTGATGGGGTTGGCAGCTCCATAATTAATAGAAGCATCAAATTAGTCATGCAACTTGGGAAGATCAAGAACACACAAACAAGTAATGAACAGAGGCTCGGAGCAGTGATGTAATAGCTAGCATCAGAAAATGTAGGGTAAAACAAACAAAAAGCAGCGGAACCACATGCTAGTTTGCTGATGTGTAATTAAGCATAGACAACATTAACCAGTCTGATGGAACCAACAGGTGGCATCAGAACAACACCATTATCATAAATATAGCATTCAAGAAGTAAAATAGTAGGCAGTGATATCTAGGAAGAACAGTAATACAATACTTAGGACAAAACTAAAGCATATTAACTATATGTGCACTGGTATGTAATTTAGCACAAATAACATGTTCACTGCCAGAAGTATGGCCCTACAGGTGCAAGCAGAATAACGCGTCTCATGAAAAACTGAATGATGCCCTGAAGAAATTCAAAGGTGTGGTGCTTATACTAGGAAAGTGAACGTAGGCGCCGGCCGTTGGATAATAGTACCTGATTCTCGGCGACGTATGGGTATCGTTGTCATACTTGATAGCTAAGGATCATCGATGGTGCTCGTGTTACGGTTGAGTTTGGGCCGGCTGTCGGCGTCCTTGAAGTGGCTCCGGTGCTATGGTTGCGGCGCCTGTCGACATAAAAGAAAGCTCATCTGTGGTAAGTGAACAGTTGCACGATAAAGAGAAAAAACAAAGGAGTACAAATCAAAATAAATTGATGAGGCTGCGGCATCGGTAAAGCAGGGCCGGTGGAGTTGAATATGGCGGCCGTGGAGTGGGTCCGGTGCAGTGGACTAAGGCTTCAGCGGGCGTGTTGTACAGTGCTTTCGGTGAGGCGGATCTGTTGCGGCGGACAAGGGCTTGTATGAAGGGCCAGCGAAGGGGCGGACGAGGGAGTCAGTGAAGGGCCTACACTGTGGTGGACGAGGGCGCCAGTTAAACAGATCTGGTGCGGTGGACCATGATGGCGGTCAAGGAGATCTGGAGCGGTGGACAAGCCAGTCGCTGAAGCGGCTCCGGTGAAGTGGTGAGTTGGCAGTTGGGGGTTCAAAAGGTGCGGAAGGTAGATCCGGTGGGGTGTGAGGTCCACCGCTGCGGCGGAGGACTAGATTCGGCAGCTTGCCGTGGTTGGGGGGTCGGGGAGGGGAAGGGGAGGGGCTCTGAGGAAGAATGTTGAGGGCAAAGAGGGGAAAACAATGGAGTTACCAAAGCAGCCCTTTTCCGTTCATGTGATAGGGGTAAAACAGGAATATCGCAGGGCTAAACTTTCGAGCGCGTGATATTTCGATGTGAGCGGGAAGTTTGAAAGCTTTTGGCGCCTAAAATTATAAGTGTTCTGCTCTTGTATGGCCGACTATGATATCATGGCCGACAATTTGTTTGTTTTGCACGCAAAAAAAAGTGCAAGTTTTGAAAAGCAATGTCTCCAACTCAAAACTTAGATTGTCCATTCAATTCAAATATGGATCATTGAGCTACTACAAGCAAATACCATCATATGGTCCAATTCAAATGAAATTCCAAATGTGTTTATCCTAAATATGATGTCAAAAGCAAAAATGTGTATGTGTATGAATAAAGTGGATGATTATAAAGTTTGAACATGCCCGTATGTGTATATCTCTAGGTTTGATATATGAATATGAAATCACGAAATCTCGGCTTAAAAATGTACCTCCGTTTAAATGAATTACAAAAGCTAATGATGGAGTCGAATTCCAAAATTCCAATCTTAGGTTTGTAATTCTAGTACATCAAGGTATATCACGCATGTTCAAAAGTATCGTTATCTCATAGTCCAAACTGTGAAACAAATTGATCAACCATGAGTGCACAATATCTCAATTACACTAAAGTCCCTCAAATATAGACACCTCACTCTTTATATGAAGCCACCTTCCCCCCCTCGTCCCCCCCCCCACACACACACATAGAGAAGTCGTTCTCTCCCCCAAACACCAACACACGAGCACATTAACACCCCTCTCTCTTCTAAAGTCCGGACCCCAATATAGGTCTCTATCACTTTGTCTCTCGGGCATGCACACATCTCTTCCCTCACTCTCTAGGTCTCCCGCTATCTCTCTTTCCCAAGCACACGCACTATGTAGAGTGTATATTTCCCATACACACAAAATGTCGCCCCCAAACGTCTATCTCCCTAGTTATGTGGTTCTCACGCACTCACCTCACACACCACCCCCACTGCAAACAAGCACACTTTGTCTCCTTGTGCACCACTCTCCTCTTTCTATCTCTCCCACATGCGGACCCGCCCCAGCTCCTTCCATGTATACATATATGTCGTGACTCTTTCCATAGCTCCCTAATGTATCATCGTTCTCGATTTCGCACATTCTTCTCTACACCATCTATTCTAGATCTCTCATGAAGTCCCTATCACACACACGATGACTCGCTTCCCTTGCGTCTCCGTACATAGGCCAATTTCGAACAACATCAACATTGTCTCCCTATCTATACACCATTTATGGACACAAACGACCCCTGTCGCCCCCTCTCTTCCTCTCTATCTCTCTCTCCGTCGCTAGCTCTCTCTCTCTCTCTCGCTCGCTCTCACACCCCTATCCCACACACACACTCAATGTCTCTTCCAAATAGTCTGCTCCCCCTGCCCGCACCCATGCTATCCCGCTACTACACATGTCACACCATTCCCCCTTCCCTTATACTAGGTTTACATCATTAGTGGTCTCTCTACTCCACATACACACACTCCCTCTCACACACAAACGCGTGCACAAACACACACAGACACGCACAAACACCCATTTATCTGGATCCTCATCTCTCCCCATGTCCGCATGTGTATCTCACACACTCACTCTCTAATTATGTATATCTGTCTCCATGTTACACAACACAAAGCCCCATGTACATGTCTCTCTCTATCCTCCACACATATAGACACAAATAATCTGTTATCATTGCCCCAGTCTCTAACATATCACACACGCACACTGTCTCTCTCTCTCTCTTGCAAACACGCCCAACAAGGGTTTCCCCGTGAATAACTTACCGTCTATTCATCAATAGTCGTGGCCGTACGGCGAACATGAGACGTGAAAAAGAATAAATCTACACGTGCTTAGACCACCTAGTATGACTACTAGGACTAGAGCAAGCCAAAAAGCGCGCCGCCGTCACCCCCTCCTTATCGGCGACGGGAAAATCTTTGTTTTACACAGTCAAGAAGTCATTGTGCTAAGGCCCCACATGCCGAGGCGTTGAATAGAATGTAGATGCTAGTTTACGGAAGCAAGTATCGGTAATACGTTTGTATCTCCATACTTATATTTCTTCTCTTATAAAAAACCGAGTTGGTGATGATGGTACGTGTGCCATCTTGCAATATAGACCATCCGATCTATATCTGACGGATGGAAATTAAACTAAAAGATACCCGCACCCCTCTCCACATTTGCAGACAAGGCCTTCCCTCGTTCATCCTTATCTCCAACAAACCTCATTGTTGAGCAATTAAGAAAGGAAGCCTCTGGAACAAACTGGCCTGGTGGCCGCTGCCGGCGTCGTCAATCCACATGCCTCCGCTCAGTCCGACCACCAATCACCACCACACCCCACTCCTCTTCACCTTATCTCATATTTCTCGAGATATCATTAGTTTTAACACATGGGATTACTCCCGCAAGGGTCAATCACAACAAGTGTTTTATAAAAAAAATACATCTTGATGTTTCGTGCAATGCACGGATCTTGCTAGTACTCCTACAGAAGACTAAGGGGTTGTTTGGTTTGTGAATAACTTTGCCAAAGATTGCCACACCTAAGGTTAGGCAAGTTTGACCAACTTAGGCAAGTGTTTGGTTCCAGCCACACCTTTGGCAAGCCATACTTGGGTCCCACATGGCATACACACAAAAAGTGTGGCAAGATTCCTTTAGGCTTGCGAACTTGTGGCTTTCATTTTGATGAACTAACCTTAGGCAAGCTTGGCAAAGTGTGGCAACGCTAGGCCTAGAACCAAACAACCCCTAAGTTGGTGATGATGGTGTGTCTACCATCCGTCATTTCTGACCATTAGATCTACATCTAACGAATGTGAGGTAAGTTGTTGCCTTTTCTCACCAACATCCCACTTGTCTACCAATTTGCAGAAAAACCCATAATTAGTATCTTAAAACCAACCACATCCCTCCCTGACCTCACCAAAGCAGCCCAAGGAATATATTCTAATTGAAACATAATATATCTCTAGTGACATTTGTATATCAAAATTAGAGTGTTTTGTATCAAGTTTGTGAATAAGTATTATTCTAATTATGATTCGTTGCAACGCACATGAACATTGCTAGTATTTCCAACCATGCATTTTTTCCTAGTATTCCATAGTTTCGAGTTTTCCATCAAGATATTAGTCACTCATGGTTGATATTTACTTTCAATCATGTACACATATGCACTATGTAACTAGCCTTGCTTATTGGCTTCCAAAGCTTAACTTTCACTCCTACTTACAATATGTAGAGAATTTAACAAAAAACTACTACTTTCAACCAGCCCTAGGAAGAATCTATTGTACAAAAAATAGCAAAAACATATCCAAAATTTCTTAATCCACGCCAAAAACTACTACCTAGTACTCCTACCGATTAGCTTCGTTTAAACCCATTTATGACAGGGTTGGCCCACATGTCCGTGCTGACGTGGCAGCTTAAACCAACACATTTTGTTTGACCGTTGACACGAGGGACCCACATCTGACCTTCTATCCTGTTATTCCCCCTCAAATCATTATTTTTCCTGAACATTACTTCAAACAGTACGGATGCATGTTCGTCGGTGGCGCCGGTGATGAGCGAGTTGGCCGCCGCTCCACCGGACGGGCCGGACGCCGCGCTGGCCTCCGCACGGGTTGGCAGGCTTGCCCGAGCGTGACTCACGAGCGAGCAAGCCGCCGCGCTGGCCTTCGCTCGAGCCAGATGGTTGGCCTTAGCGCGGCGCGCGCGAGCAAGCCGCCGCGTTGCCGTGCCAATCTAGCTAGCAAACCTTGCAGACAAGCAGCTAGACGGAGCTATCTTGGCTAGCTAGCGGCCGCGAGCTCCGGACGGAGCTGGCATCCGGGCTGCTGCAACATGGGCTCCGCACCACCGGCGGTTTTGACCTCGCCTTCTACCGGCGGCGGTAGCTGCGTCCCATGGCCGAGGATTACTAGGTGGACGGGCCGGAGGTAGGAGGTCACTCGGGGATTTTTGTGCAGACTGACATGTAGGTCCCACAAGTCATAACGCCCGGTCGAATAGAAGGCGTTGACTTAATGGGCGACATGGGCCCTGTCAGAGGTTAGAGTTAGATTAACCCTGAACTAACTCTAACCAAAGTGGTGTTTGGATGGCAGGGTTAGATTGACAACAAATGTATCCAAACAGGGCCATGGGTTGAAACGTGCCTATAACGGCACTTCGTAGAGTAGTCGTTTCTTGGTAGAGCTGGTTGGTAAGAGCATGTACAATGGTTGATAAGGTAGTCTTATCTTAAGTCTGCCACGTATGCAAGTGGTAGTAGTTTCTTGGCATTTTAGTGGTTTCTTGCATTATTAGGGGTTTCTTGTAAGGAACAATGTACGTACTACTAGCGACAAAAGGCGATTCTAGGTTGTGTTGTACTCCAACGAGTACTACTAGTGGTCGCGGGAGTGTATACCTCATTTTGTGGGTTCGATCCCGGCCGAACGCACGGCGGCCTTTTTTTTAAATAGTAACTTCGCTGCGAGCCAATATTTTACACGGGTAGTTTGAGTTTTGAAGTCAAACGGACGTGCGGCACCACAATCTAGGTGCACTGGATAGCCTAGCCACGTGAACGGGTTTTCCTTCCCAGCATCCCGTGGCTCGCGTGCTCGCCCTAGCCGCACCTCGCTTGCAGCTTCCTCATCAGCTAGTAGCATATTTAAACTAGCGCCTCCCAATTAAGCCCCAGGAGCCGGAAAAGCCTGGCGGGGCATTGGGAACTGTGCAATATGGCTGTACGTAAAGTGCTCTACTACTACTACTCTATAGCTTGTGGCGTTGCACGCATGGACTTCACTCCATTATCGGCTCTACTATAAAAGAAATTCCTCTTGACGTGTTTTTTTAAACGGAGGCAAAAGCTTTGCTTCATCTCATTCATAAAGAAGGAACTACTAACAAAGTTCGACGAGATCCATTACACCTCCACAAATGGAAGCGAAAAGCCTAGTCTCGCTGTATCAAATAACTCAAATGTTCTGCCCCCGCAGTAACCGTCGCTGATAAACAGGCTGCTAGTGTGTGCGTGAGAGGAGCGGCTGAGTAGGCCAGCTACGTGAGAGGAGCGGCTGAATAGAGCACCGAGAGTACCCACTAGGCCACTACGCAGGTGTACTTTCCCTGCATTGATAGTACAGCGATGGTTCTAGAGAACAGTAGTACCCTCCACTTCCAACTGTAGCTCCTTGGCCCTGAGATTCAAGAGTTCGAAACTGGTGCACTATACTAGACTAGACTAGAAGTACAGTACATCGCACTACTAGTTGAGAAAAAGTAGTACTAGTACTGCTACAGTACGAGTACGTACTCCTCCGTCACATAATGTAAGACGTTTTTTGACACTAGTTGGCGCGTACAAAAAATAGCAAAAACATACCCAAAATTTCTTAATCCACGCCAAAAACTACTACCTAGTGCCAAAATTTTCTTACTAGTGCTATTATTTACAGTATAATGCAATCCCATAACGTTCCATAATGCTAGTACTAGTAGTAAATAGTAGCCTCACCCCTTCGCTAAGGAACGATCTACAGTTGGAAGGGACGAGGCCCTGCGGTTACTACGCTCTTATCTCCTCCTCGCCAGTGCCCCTCCCCCCGAAGAGAAGGCAGTTCGTCGCTGCTCCCATGGATTCGCCAGGCGGTTCTCCTCCTCGTCGGGGCTAGGAGACCTTGGACGACGATCCTCAGGGGGAAATCGCACGCCACTCCGACACCCTCACCGCCGCAAGACTCGGTGCTTCCTGCACCAACTTTTTCAAGATGGTGCTTAAACAGGCTTGGGAAAAGGCCATGCTTGTTGATCTTCCATGCGTCCTCGAGGAGAAGGTTCTTCTATGGGACAATCCTTCGAACAGTCCACCGCTCCCTGGCCATGGTTGCACGTTAACTCCGCTAGAGTTGCCGACGTTGAGAGGTAGTCGGATTTTGTCCGATGAGCAGGTCAGTAATGGAGTTTGATCATGTAGTACTTAGTTATTCCATTTCCATCCCGTAATTTCTCCGCTGCCCACCGTCTTATATATAGGTCTGGATCGGTGCCAATGAAGATTGGCTTGCATACCTCCGGCCGGATACCACCATCATTTTGCACAACATCCACAGCAGTGCGGCCGTTCCGGTAGACCCCTTCTCCACCATTGGGATCGGCCTTCCGGACTGGCTGGGCTGGAATACGTATGATGATGCCTACATGAGATTGAAGAAGATAGCAATTGCGGACCCGCCGACAAAGCGACGCGGCCACGACGATTACTATCTCATCGTGGTGTTCGACATAAGGATTGCCATCAATGCAAGAGGCAGTAACGGCAGAGGCTGGCGCATGTTGGCGGCGGCAGATTTATACCCCTACACGTTCGAAGACGCCGTGCGCCATCTAGGCCGCATCTTCGCGGTGACAAGCTAGGGGACTTGTTTCATCTGGTTGCCATCCTACGGTACGGGAGATTACAAATGGAATGCACAAACCATCATTTGCATCCCTAATGGTACTCCATTATTTTGCAGGGACCAGTCATCCCCGATCAAAATAAGATCGCCGATCCTGGATGTGCATTTGCATCCGCGATTCGGTCTAACCTGGAACCTTGTAGCTGACTTTGGCATATTGGGATCAACTATCTTAGCAGTCGTTACCCATGGTACCACTGATGTGCAACATGGTCACACAATCTACCACGATCGGACCGTCACCATCTACCCAGGTATTCCATTTTTTAACCCTCTCGCCTTCTCTTTCATTGTTTTGCTAATAGTATACTTAGTAGTACTAGTAGGAGTACTTTTTACCTTGGAGGACGCGTATAGCTAGCTAGGCCCTTGAAGACTTGAACCCACTAGCTGCCACCATTTTTGTTTTTCCATGTCTTACTATCTCATCCATGTAGCCAAGCGTGGCTATTTATAATAAGTCGGTTATTTTACTTCCTCTATACCGGAGTAGTACTATTTGCTGCACAGTATTACTGACCACCATATTTGAGCACAACATTATTATGCATGGACCTTGACTATGTACGTCACCATGTGTCCAGATCTGAGATGCCGCATGTACCAGATGAACGGCGCCGAGTTCGACCCCCGTGATGCTACGTGGGTGCCGAGGAACACTCTTGGAGAGTACTCACTTTTCATCGGGGACAGCTACCCCATTGTGAAGCGGATGCCACCTTTCGTGCACGACACGGAAGGCATGCCGTTCATGAAGCATGGTTGTGTCTTCAGTGTGCACCGCCGGATGAACGACATGCTGGGACACGCTATCCCTGATTTATGCCGCTTCAGCTTGGATGAGTCTCCATCATGTGGAACCGGACTAGAAAGCTGCGACAATGATTCCCGTTGCCCACCGCTATGGATCGTGCCATCCATGAAGAACACCTGGGACTGGAACCTGGAGGAGGACATGTAGCCCGTCTATAACGTGTAAGTGGAGTACGGTAATTGTGAACGGTAGCGCTGTGAATATATGTAGACTAGTCGTGCACAAATTTATCACATGAATTGGAGATGAACTTGTGTGGCATACTGGCATTTTTCCTTTAGAATTTATACTAGTAAATGTGTTATGTGTACGTGCAACTTGTGTGGTTGTTGCACGGGCCCCAACACGCTCTTTGAGAAAAAAAGGTGGCACAGCTTTGGATATACGTGACGTGGCGGCATCATACAGTAGCATCGTTCGCTATAGTTGTAGTACACTCCTACTAGGACGACAACTCCTATAAAACCTTGCGCTTGGCTCTTTGCCTCTTCGGGAGGTTCAACAGTTCGTACTCGTGTGAACCTTGCACTTGGCTCTTCGCCTCTTCGGAAGGTCCAACAATGATGATACTATAGTACAATATGCTTCTGGCAATCTGACACCGATTGAACTGCTGCATGTCCACCGCGAGGGCGAGGGAGAGGGAGAGGGAGAGGGCGCTGTAGTCAAAACCCTCTCCTCGTCCTGTGAACCACCGCGCGCGTGGGCGAGGGAGAGGCATAGTAAGTAAGCTTCTCCTCGTTCGGCGAGTTGACGGGACACATCAAAGCAGTACTAGTACTAGTAGTCCATACTGCGTCCTTTCCGATTAATATGGCTTAATTTGAAATGAGAAAAATATACTGGCGGTCAACATATGAAACAATACGCTCTTTACGGTCACTATATATAGTTTTGCGGTGATTATACGATCACTAGCTCATCGTAGAGCACCGTATTGCACCCTACTGACCTGCCACATAGTCGACGTGGCACTTTGTTGACTGGTTAAATTGTCACCTGGTTTCTGGGTCCCACCTGTCAGTTGGCAAAGCAAAGAAATCAGTTAAACAAAACTTTACGCAGGCGCGACAGGAGTCCAACCCTTGCGCGCGAACCACCCTGGCTGTGTATGTGAGTGAATGCACGTGTAGTCCCTCGGTCTTCCAACAAAGAGTGTACATCGGCTAAAAAACAAAGAGTGTAGTACATGATGTACATCTACACTTCCAATGCATTTAGCCTTTAATCTAAATCGATATTGATTGACTAATGCACCAACTTGTGCTCTAGGTATAGGCTACATGTCTATCCTTGATTACAGCATGCAACGGCCTTCATTTAATCTTCTTCCCTCAATGGTCGCATGCACACATAAGTCTGCTACTTTTGGGCATTAATTATGCCCTGGTCAATGTGTAAATCTCTAAATGTACAGTCTTTCACAGACGTAGGGAGTAGGTTGAGCACTTGAGCGTGAACGTGTGTGTTGCGTCGTGTGCTGTGTGCCGCATGGGTGCGTGAGTGTTGCGTGCGTCCATGTGTACGTGTGAGTGTTGCATGTTGCATGCATGGGGCTTACTCCCTCCCATTGACATGTTCATATTTCAAGCTTCCTCTGTTCCCTCCATATGGTGATACTCCCTCTGTTCCCAAATACAGAGTAAAAGCCTCCCTCTGTTCACAAATATGGAGTAAAATGAGTGAAGTGAGCGTACAGGCATAGGGATACTGTAGAAAGGAAGTCTTCGCGATCCATTATTCCCCATCTCGGTTAGAGAGAACTATTCAACTACTCTTCGCAGTGAAGTGACAATACACGCTGCAGCAGATGGGACACGTAATTAATAAGCTGAACCACCGTGTTGGTGTTACTAAATCAACCTTACCCAATACTGCCATCATGTTTGCCAGTAGAGCACGCTTCTGCAAATACGCCTACGCACCTATGTCCTCCATTAACTGACATATGGGCCCTCTTGTGGTAGACCCACATGTCATCGGTGTAACTATTTACACTCCGAAGGACGGTATATCCTGGTAGTAGTACTAGTAGAATTGAGATTTAATGCACTTTCTTCCCCGTCTTCCACTCTTCTTCCTCCTCTCTTCTTCTTCCTCCTCTCTTCCCCATCGTCGGTCGCACACCATTTACCCCCGCTCACTGCTCGCCCGTCCGCGCCATCTTCCTTGGTAGCTCGCGCGTACCATATCCCCCCGCTCACTGCTCGGCCACACGAGGAGAAGCTTCTTTGCTCGCCCGCCCGAATCCATTTCCCCGCTGGCTCACAGGCACCGAAAACCCCAATGGCAGAACCGACTGACACGCAGAGTCGCGATTGGAATTCCCTCCCCGATGTTCTCTTGGAGCAGATCTGTAATCGTATGGACCTACTCAGCACCGTCCGTCTGGCCGCATGCTCGGTGTCTTTGTACCGTCTACTCGTCTGCAACCGGCCGGCTCTTTTCAAGACACCCTGCTTGCTGATGCCCGATCCTCGCAGGTGGTCCAGACACCGACTTGACGACCCTACGGAGGTTGCCGTGGTGCCCCTCGACATGCTACCACTACCCGTCCACCTGTCCTTCATGCGCGGCCACTACTAGGCGGGCATGAAGGCCAACTGGATCGTCCTCATCCACCAATCCGGTAGTCCGTGGCGTCTCGTGGATATCTACACCCAGCGAGAGATCACCCTTCCATCGTTGGATACCGCCTCCATCGAGCCTCGCGGCCCGCCGGACACTCCTGCCTACTACGCACGAGACGCGTCAAGCTTTTGGCTCGACCTCTGTTTGCTGAAAGTTGTAATCTACGAAGTGCCCACACCATCAGAAGACTACATGGATTACAAGCTCATTGCCTTGTTCAACATGGGATTAGTCTATCTGGAATCCGGTCGCCATACATGGTTATGGCTCATCATCAATCCTGTTGAGGCAACATTTCTGTCTGATGCTATAGTGCATGACGGCATCGTTTACGCGGTCGACGCACAGATTGGCTGCCTATACTGGTGGAATCTATCGTCCTGTAATTGTTCTATCTCATCTCATCTTTACCTTATGAATATGACTGCCTGTTCATTGTTACAAATTTAGAATAGATAGTATGTCTATAACCACATCATTGCTACTCCCTCCGTCCCAAAATAAGTGTCTCAAATTTGTACTAGCTCTAGTACAAAGTTGTGCTAAGCTTGAGACAATTATTTTGGGACGGAGGGAGTATATGTTCCTCTCATTTCCTAGATTTTTATGACCACACATGTTATTGTTAGAGTTGTATGAGAACAATTGGCATCTAATGATTGTTAGAATACATATTATGAGCATAACATCATGATTGCTATATGTTACTCTCATTTCCAAGATTTTTATAACAACGCATGTTATTGCTTAGAGTTGATATAAGAACAGTAGTAGTAAGTGCTATGGTAGAATATGAGTAGGCTCTGTCATAGCTGTTCTTCTCTCATTGTTACATGATGTTTGAACCATGACATATTGCTAGAATATGAAAGCCATTGGCTTATTTTTTTAACTTGGGGTATGATTATGACCACGGCATTGCAATTATCTGTCTATGATATGTGTCACTGTTATAATAATCTTAATTCCACACATACTCTGAACATGATTGTTTATTTTTGCCCTTTTGGTCTCCAATTTGAATTGTTGTAGCAGACGCAAATGCGCTGGCCTTCATGATTCCAGGACCTGGAATCATACCAGCCGATGGGTGGTGGTTTATCGCTCGTTCAGCTGACGGCGGTCATTTGATGCTCATTCGCACGTACCAAATTGACCAAACCATTACATCAAACCACATGCAGTACAATGCGTGGGGCGTTCGTGACATTGATGGCTATGGCTGCTTCGTGTTCGAGAAAGACCCCAGCTCCGTTGGGCCAGGCGTATTCAACTGGAGGCGGGTTTACAGCCTCGGCAACCACTCCTTGTTCCTCGGGCTCAATTATCCGATCATCCAACCAATCATCGATCATATCACCGGCAATGATTACCGTGCTATGCAACTTCCATTTGCCAGGGGGGACTATGTTTACACATCATACCATGGGTTTCATGAATCACCATATCCAGAGATTCGTCGACACAGCTTGTTGCCAGATAATCTTCAGTGTGTGAAAGGCATCAAGCTTCCATGCGATGGATGGCTTTTGCAAACCCGACATGCGGCGATGTGGTTCATGCCAACAGCAAATATGCACAACTTGATTCGTGCTGATATCTAGACTGAGCCATGTATTCTGCTGCTGTAGCATGACCCTCTTTTGTTGGATATTATGTACTATTGTTAGTTTGAAGCACTCCTCTGGTTTGAAGGATAGATACCTTCCTGGGATCAAGTGCATCCTAACTCACCTGCGTAGGATGTACTGATAATGATGATGGAGATGTTGTGCAGAAGCCATATATATATATATATATATATATCAATTAGGCTTCAAGTGCGTACTTGTTAGTTAAACCTATGTATAAATTATGACACTAAATACGGCTAGTAAGTAGTACAGTAGCAGTACTAGTATACGTCGGTCAAATTATTCATCACGTCCAGTCTCAAAAAAAATATTCATCATGTCCACACATTGAATTGACGTGACAACACGCTGCGCGTGAGGTGACACAAGAATCTCGGCGGCGTGTTCAGGTATTCTGGACTTGAGATTTGGAGTACCGCTTATCTATCAAAATCTTTCATCATTCACTTAAAACAGTCGATTGATCATACATTGAGTACCATATAACTAGAATTACCGATGCAAGTCGAAGAAGGATTGGCCGGTGCTGCCGGCTGGCGTCAAGTTCGATCCCATGGATCAGGAGCTGATCGAGCACCTCGAGGCCAAAGTGAGTGCTGACAGCGCGAGATCTCACCCTCTCATCGATTTGTTCATACCAACCATTGACAGCGAGCACGGCATATGCTACACCCAACCTGAGAAACTTCCAGGTAAGACACCGATCGGCCGTCTACTTGCACAAACATATTCCTTTGTTTATAGCTCTATTTTTCTTTTTAGACGCAGACCTGGTGAAGCAATTACAATTTGACAGTTAATAAAAAGTGAAACAAGTGACTGCAACATGCCAAAGATGTTATTAAAATGCCAACTACGTACACTAAAACCTGTATTCGACAATACTGCAGGTATCACACAAAGTGGCCTAAGGAAGCATATCTTCCAGTGCAATTCCAGGGCTTTCAAAAGGGGCACCTGGACACGTCGCAAGATACAGTCGGAGTGCGGCATGCACGCGATGTGGCACAAGACCGGCAATACCTTGCCGGTGATGGTCATGAAGGAAATATGCCCTAGAGGCAATAATAAAGTTATTATTTATTTCCTTATATCATGGTAAATGTTTATTATTCATGCTAGAATTGTATTAACCGGAAACATGATACATGTGTGAATACATAGACAAACAGAGAGTCACTAGTATGCCTCTACTTGACTAGCTCGTTGATCAAAGATGGTTATGTTTCCTAGCCATTGACATGGGTTGTCATTTGATTAACGGGATCACATCATTAGAAGAAAGATGTGATTGACATGACCCATTCCGTTAGCTTAGCACTCGATCGTTTAGTATGTTGCTATTGCTTTCTTCATGACTTATACATGTTCCTATGACTATGAGATTATGCAACTCCCATTTACCGGAGGAACACTTTGTGTGCTACCAAACGTCACAACGTAACTGGGTGATTATAAAGGTGCTCTACAGGTGTCTCCGAAGGTACATGTTGGGTTGGCGTATTTCGAGATTAGGATTTGTCACTCCGATTGTCGGAGAGGTATCTCTGGGCCCTCTCGGTAATGCACATCACTTAAGCCTTGCAAGCATTGCAACTAATGAGTTAGTTGCGGGATGATGTATTACGGTACGAGTAAAGAGACTTGCCGGTAACGAGATTGAACTAGGTATTGAGATACCGACGATCGAATCTCGGGCAAGTAACATACCGATGACAAAGGGAACAACGTATGTTGTTATGCGGTCTGACCGATAAAAGATCTTCGTAGAATATGTGGGAGCCAATATGAGCATCCAGGTTCCGCTATTGGTTATTGACCAGAGACGTGTCTCGGTCATGTCTACATAGTTCTCGAACCCGTAGGGTCCTCACGCTTAACGTTACGATGACAGTTATATTATGAGTTTATATGTTTTGATGTACCGAAGGTTGTTCGGAGTCCCGGATGTGATCACGGACATGACGAGGAGTCTCAAAATGGTCGAGACATGAAGATTGATATATTGGAAGCCTATGTTTGGATATCGGAAGTATTCCGGGTGAAATCGGGATTTTACCGGAGTACCAGGAGGTTACCGGAACCCCTCGGGAACTTAATGGGCCTTAGTGGGCCTAGGTGGAAGAGAGGAGAGGCGGCTAGGGCTGGCCGCGCGCCCCTCCCCCCCAGTCAGGACAAGGGGAGGGGGGCGGCGCCCCCCCTTCCTTCTTCTCCTCCACTCCTTCCCCCTCCCAAGTCCTAATCCAACTAGGAAAGGGGGGGGTCCTACTCCCGGTGGGAGTAGGACTCCTCCCGGCGCGCCCTCTCCCTGGCCGGCCGCATCCCCCTTGCTCCTTTATATACGGGGGCAGGGGGCACCCTAGAGACACAACAATTGATCGTTTGATCTTTTAGCCGTGTGCGGTGCCCCCCTCCACCATAGTCCACCTCGATAATACTGTAGCGGTGCTTAGGCGAAGCCCTGCGTTGGTAGAACATCATCATCGTCACCACGCCGTCGTGCTGACGAAACTCTCCCTCAACACTCGGCTGGATCGGAGTTCGAGGCACGTCATCGGGCTGAACGTGTGCTGAACTCGGAGGTGCCGTACGTTCGGTACTTGATCGGTCGGATCATGAAGACGTACGACTACATCAACCGCGTTGTGCTAAACGCTTCCGCTTTCGGTCTACAAGGGTACGTGGACAACACTCTCCCCTCTCGTTGCTATGCATCACCATGATCTTGCGTGTGCGTAGGAAATTTTTTGAAATTACTACGTTCCCCAACAGTAGCATCCGAGCCTGGTTTTATGCGTAGATGTCATATGCACGAGTAGAACACAACTGAGTTGTGGGCGATATAAGTCATACTGCTTACCAGCATGTCATACTTTGGTTCGGCGGTATTGTTGGATGAAGCGGCCCGGACCGACATTACGCGTACGCTTACGCGAGACTGGTTCTACCGACGTGCTTTGCACATAGGTGGCTGGCGGGTGTCAGTTTCTCCAACTTTAGTTGAACCGAGTGTGGCTACGCCCGGTCCTTGCAAAGGTTAAAACAGCACCAACTTGACAAACTATCGTTGTGGTTTTGATGCGTAGGTAAGAACGGTTCTTGCTAAGCCCGTAGCAGCCACGTAAAACTTGCAACAACAAAGTAGAGGACGTCTAACTTGTTTTTGCAGGGCATGTTGTGATGTGATATGGTCAAGACATGATGCTAAATTTTATTGTATGAGATGATCATGTTTTGTAACCGAGTTATCGGCAACTGGCAGGAGCCATATGGTTGTCACTTTATTGTATGCAATGCAATCGCCCTGTAATGCTTTACTTTATCACTAAGCGGTAGCGATAGTCGTAGAAGCATACGATTGGCGAGACGACAACGATACTACGATGAAGATCAAGGTGTCGCGCTGGTGACAATGGTGATCATGACGGTGCTTCGGAGATGGAGATCACAAGCACAAGATGATGATGGCCATATCATATCACTTATATTGATTGCATGTGATGTTTATCTTTTTATGCATCTTATCTTGCTTTGATTGACGGTAGCATTATAAGATGATCCCTCACTAAATTATCAAAGTATAAGTGTTCTCCCTGAGTATGCACCGTTGCGAAAGTTCTTCGTGCTGAGACACCACGTGATGATCGGGTGTGATAGGCTCTACGTTCAAATACAACGGGTGCAAAACAGTTGCACACGCGGAATACTCAGGTTAAACTTGACGAGCCTAGCATATAACAGATATGGCCTTGGAACACGGAGACCGAAAGGTCGAGCATGAATCATATAGTAGATATGATCAAACATAGTGATGTTCACCATTGAAACTACTCCATCTCACGTGATGATCGGACATGGTTTAGTTGATTTGGATCACGTGATCACTTAGAGGATTAGAGGGATGTCTATCTAAGTGGGAGTTCTTAAGTAATATGATTAATTGAACTTAAATTTATCATGAACTTAGTACCTGATAGTATCTTGCTTGTCTATGTTGATTGTAGATAGATGGCCCGTGCTGTTGTTCCGTTGAATTTTAATGCGTTCCTTGAGAAAGCAAAGTTGAAAGATGATGGTAGCAATTACACGGACTGGGTCCATAACTTCAGGATTATCCTCATTGCTGCATAGAAGAATTACGTCCTGGAAGCACCGCTAGGTGCCAGGCCTGCTGCAGGAGCAACACCAGATGTTATCAACGTCTGGCAAAGCAAAGCTGATGACTACTCGATAGTTCAGTGTGCCATGCTTTACGGCTTAGAACCGAGACTTCAACGACGTTTTGAACGTCATGGAGCATATGAGATGTTCCAGGAGTTGAAGTTAATATTTCAAGCAAATGCCCGGATTGAGAGATATGAAGTCTCCAATAAGTTCTACAGCTGCAAGATGGAAGAGAATAGTTCTGTCAGTGAGCATATACTCAAAATGTCTGGGTATAATAATCATTTGATTCAACTGGGAGTTAATCTTCCGGATGATAGCATCATTGATAGAATTCTCCAATCACTGCCACCAAGCTACAAGAGCTTCGTGATGAACTATAATATGCAAGGGATGGATAAGACAATTCCCGAGCTCTTCCCAATGATAAAGGCTGCGGAGGTAGAAATCAAGAAGGAGCATCAAGTGTTGATGGTCAATAAGACCACCAGTTTCAAGAAAAGGGGCAAAGGGAAGAAGAAGGGGAACTTCAAGAAGAACAGCAAGCAAGTTGCTGCTCAGGAGAAGAAACCCAAGTCTGGACCTAAGCCTGAGACTGAGTGCTTCTACTGCAAGCAGACTGGTCACTGGAAACGGAACTGCCCCAAGTATTTGGCGGATAAGAAGGATGGCAAGGTGAACAAAGGTATATGTGATATACATGTTATTGATGTGTACCTTACTAATGCTCGCAGTAGCACCTGGGTATTTGATACTGGTTCTGTTGCTAATATTTGCAACTCGAAACAGGGGCTACGGATTAAGCGAAGATTGGCTAAGGACGAGGTGACGATGCGCGTGGGAAATGGTTCCAAAGTCGATGTGATCGCGGTCGGCACGCTACCTCTACATCTACCTTCGGGATTAGTATTAGACCTAAATATTTGTTATTTGGTGCCCGCGTTGAGCATGAACATTATATCTGGATCTTGTTTGATGCGAGACGGTTATTCATTTAAATCAGAGAACAATGGTTGTTCTATTTATATGAGTAATATCTTTTATGGTCATGCACCCTTGAAGAGTGGTCTATTTTTATTGAATCTCGATAGTATTGATACACATATTCATAATGTTGAAGCCAAAAGATGCAGAGTTGATAATGATAGTGCAACTTATTTGTGGCACTGCCGTTTAGGTCATATCGGTCTAAAGCGCATGAAGAAACTCCATACTGATGGACTTTCGGAACCACTTGATTATGAATCACTTGGTACTTGCGAACCGTGCCACATGGGCAAGATGACTAAAACACCATTCTCCGGAACTATGGAGAGAGCAACAGATTTGTCGGAAATCATACATACAGATGTATGTGGTCCGATGAATGTTGAGGCTCCTGGCGGATATCGTTATTTTCTCACCTTCACAGATGATTTAAGCAGATATGGGTATATCTACTTAATGAAACATAAGTCTGAAACTTTTGAAAAGTTCAAAGAATTTCAGAGTGAAGCTGAAAATCATCGTAACAAGAAAATAAAGTTTCTACGATCTGATCGTGGAGGAGAATATTTGAGTTACGAGTTTGGTCTACATTTGAAACAATGTGGAATAGTTTCACAACTCACGCCACCCGAAACACCACAGCGTAATGGTGTGTCCGAACGTCATAATCGTACTTTACTTGATATGGTGCGATCTACGATGTCTCTTACTGATTTACCGCTATCGTTTTGGGGTTATGCTTTAGAGACGGCTGCATTCATGTTAAATAGGACACCATCAAAATCCATTGAGACGGCGCCTTATGAACTATGGTTTGGCAAGAAACCAAAGTTGTCGTTTCTTAAAGTTTGGGGCTGCGATGCTTATGTGAAAAAGCTTCAACCTGATAAGCTCGAACCCAAATCGGAGAAATGTGTCTTCATAGGATACCCAAAGGAGACTGTTGGGTACACCTTCTATCACAAATCCGAAGGCAAGACTTTTCTTGCTAAATTCAGAGTTTTTCTAGAGAAGGAGTTTCTCTCGAAAGAAGTGAGTGGGAGGAAAGTAGAACTTGATGAGGTAACTGTACCTACTCCCTTATTGGAAAGTAGTTCATCGCAAAACTGGTTTCTGCGACACCTACACCAATTAGTGAGGAAGTTAATGATGATGATCATGAAACTTCAGATCAAGTTGTTACTTAACCTCATAGGTCAACCAGAGTAAGATCCGCACCAGAGTGGTACGGTAATCCTGTTCTGGAAGTTATGTTACTAGACCATGGTGAACCTACGAACTATGAAGAAGCGATGGTGAGCCCAGATTCCACAAAATGGCTTGAGGCCATGAAATCTGAGATGGGATCCATGTATGAGAACAAAGTGTGGACTTTGGTTGACTTGCCTGATGATCGACAAGCAATTGAGAATAAATGGATCTTCAAGAAGAAGACTGACGCTGACGGTAATGTTACTGTCTACAAAGCTCGACTTGTCGCGAAAGGTTTTCGACAAGTTCAAGGGATTGACTACGATGGGACCT
The DNA here is from genome assembly GCF_018294505.1 of Triticum aestivum. Lineage (NCBI taxonomy): Eukaryota > Viridiplantae > Streptophyta > Magnoliopsida > Poales > Poaceae > Triticum > Triticum aestivum. Next base: position 106,662,584 of record NC_057799.1, on the reverse strand, counting down.
TCTCACCCGTAGCGATGCTTAAGTCTGTCCGAATCATGTTAGCAATTGCCACATTTTATGATTATGAAATTTGGCAAATGGATGTCAAAACTGCATTCCTGAATGGATTTCTGGAAGAAGAGTTGTATATGATGCAACCAGAAGGTTTTGTCGATCCAAAGGGAGCTAACAAAGTGTGCAAGCTCCAGCGATCCATTTATGGACTGGTGCAAGCCTCTCGGAATTGGAATAAACGCTTTGATAGGGTGATCAAAGCATTTGGTTTTGTACAGACTTTTGGAGAAGCCTGTATTTACAAGAAAGTGAGTGGGAGCTCTGTAGCATTTCTGATATTATATGTGGATGACATATTGCTGATTGGAAATGATATAGAATTTCTAGATAGCATAAAGGGATACTTGAATAAGAGTTTTTCAATGAAAGACCTCGGTGAAGCTGCTTACATATTGGGCATGAAGATCTATAGAGATAGATCAAAACGCTTAATTGGACTTTCACAAAGCACATACCTTGACAAAGTTTTGAAGAAGTTCAAAATGGATCAAGCAAAGAAAGGGTTCTTGCCTGTGTTACAAGGTGTGAAGTTGAGTAAGACTCAATGCCCGACCACTGCAGAAGATAGAGAGAAGATGAAAGATGTTCCCTATGCTTCAGCCATAGGCTCTATCATGTATGCAATGATGTGTACCAGACCTGATGTGTGCCTTGCTATAAGTCTAGCAGGGAGGTACCAAAGTAATCCAGGAGTGGATCACTGGACAGCGGTCAAGAACATCCTGAAATACCTGAAAAGCACTAAGGATATGTTTCTCGTTTATGGAGGTGACAAAGAGCTCATCGTAAATGGTTACGTTGATGCAAGCTTTGACACTGATCCGGACGATTCTAAATCGCAAACCGGATACGTGTTTACATTGAACGGTGGAGCTGTCAGTTGGTGCAGTTCTAAAGAAAGCGTCGTGGCGGGATCTACGTGTGAAGCGGAGTACATTGCTGCTTCAGAAGCAGCAAATGAAGGAGTTCATATCCGATCTAGGTGTCATACCTAGTGCATCGGGACCAATGAAAATCTTTTGTGACAATACTGGTGCAATTGCCTTGGCGAAGGAATCCAGATTTCACAAGAGAACCAAGCACATCAAGAGACGCTTCAATTCCATCCGGGATCTAGTCCAGGTGGGAGACATAGAAATTTGCAAGATACATACGGATCTGAATGTTGCAGACCCGTTGATTAAGCCTCTTCCACGAGCAAAACATGATCAGCACCAAGGCTCCATGGGTGTTAGAATCATTACTGTGTAATCTAGATTATTGACTCTAGTGCAAGTGGGAGACTGAAGGAAATATGCCCTAGAGGCAATAATAAAGTTATTATTTATTTCCTTATATCATGGTAAATGTTTATTATTCATGCTAGAATTGTATTAACCGGAAACATGATACATGTGTGAATACATAGACAAACAGAGAGTCACTAGTATGCCTCTACTTGACTAGCTCGTTGATCAAAGATGGTTATGTTTCCTAGCCATTGGCATGGGTTGTCATTTGATTAACGAGATCACATCATTAGAAGAATGATGTGATTGACATGACCCATTCCGTTAGCTTAGCACTCGATCGTTTAGTATGTTGCTATTGCTTTCTTCATGACTTATACATGTTCCTATGACTATGAGATTATGCAACTCCCGTTTACCGGAGGAACACTTTGTGTGCTACCAAACATCACAATGTAACTAGGTGATTATAAAGGTGCTCTACAGGTGTCTCCGAAGGTACATGTTGGGTTGGCGTATTTCGAGATTAGGATTTGTCACCCCGATTGTCGTAGAGGTATCTCTGGGCCCTCTCAGTAATGCACATCACTTAAGACTTGCAAGCATTGCAACTAATGAGTTAGTTGCGGGATGATGTATTACAGTACGAGTAAAGAGACTTGCCGGTAACGAGATTGAACTAGGTATTGAGATACCGACGAACGAATCTCGGGCAAGTAACATACCGATGACAAAGGGAACAACGTATGTTGTTATGCGGTCTGACCGATAAAAGATCTTCGTAGAATATGTGGGAGCCAATATGAGCATCTAGGTTCCGCTATTGGTTATTGACCAGAGACGTGTCTTGGTCATGTCTACATAGTTCTCGAACCCGTAGGGTCCGCACGCTTAACGTTACGATGCCAGTTATATTATGAGTTTATATGTTTTGATGTACCGAAGGTTGTTCGGAGTCCCGGATGTGATCACGGACATGACGAGGAGTCTCGAAATGGTCGAGACATGAAGATTGATATATTGGAAGCCTATGTTTGGATATCGGAAGTGTTCTGGGTGAAATCGGGATTTTACCGGAGTACCGGGAGGTTACCGGAACCACCCGGGAACTTAATGGGCCTTAGTGGGCCTAGGTGGAAGAGAGGAGAGGCGGCTAGGGCTGGGCCGCGCACCCCTCCCCCCAGTTCGAATAGGACAAGGAGAGGGGAGCGGCGCCCCCCCCCCCTTCCTTCTTCTCCTCCACTCCTTCCCCCTCCCAAGTCCTAATCCAACTAGGAAAGGGGGGAGTCCTACTCCCGGTGGGAGTAGGACTCCTCCCGGCACGCCCTCTCCCTGGCCGGCCGCACCCCCCTTGCTCCTTTATATACGGGGACAGGGGGCACCCTAGAGACACAACAATTGATTGTTTGATCTTTTAGCCGTGTGCGGTGCCCCCCTCCACCATAGTCCACCTCGATAATACTGTAGCGGTGCTTAGGCGAAGCCCTGCGTCGGTAGAACATCATCATCGTCACCACGCCGTCGTGCTGACGAAACTCTCCCTCAACACTCGGCTGGATCGGAGTTCGTGGGACGTCATCGGGCTGAACGTGTGCTGAACTCGGAGGTGTCGTACGTTCGGTACTTGATCGGTCGGATCGTGAAGACGTACGACTACATCAACCGCGTTGTGCTAAACGCTTCCGCTTTCGGTCTATGAGGGTACGTGGACAACACTCTCCCCTCTCGTTGCTATGCATCGCCATGATCTTGCCTGTGCGTAGGAAATTTTTTGAAATTACTACGTTCCCGAACAGGTCAACAGTCGGCAGACGGGCAGCAAAAAGGTTCTGGTGCTGCACATCAACAAGAACTTCGACCAGCATAGGACCAACTGGGTGATGCACCAGTACCACCTCGGGGACCTGGAGCAAGAGAAGGAGCGGGAGCTGGTCCTCTGCAAGATTTTGTACCAGAGGAACACCAGGGCCAGGAGTAAAAAGATTATAAGTTAGTTTGGTATTGGTAGTTGTACTACCTTGTCGTCCGCAAGTTGGTATTGTTGTTAACGATCTTTTGGTATGAACTTGCATTTGCTTCCAACCATCATGCCGAGGGTCGACGTGGATATAAAGCTGAATCATTTGTTTTGAAACGAATTTTCAGGCACCTGATTTTTATTTGATGGGTAGCATAAGCACCTGCCGTTCGAATTCCCAGTTCTCCAATTTTTTTGAAACAAGTGCATTCACTTATTATCACGATGAAAAAATAATATCCCTGCTGCATCCCAGTTATCAGTCTGTACTTGCAGAATTCTCTCGTTTATTGAGCATGTATATTGTTTTTTTAGACAATATATTGTTTTTTCAGGTCGAGCAAGTTTCAACTGGGCTGTAGACTGCCCAGGCTTGGTTTTCTTTTTAACAGGCCCACCATGACGACAACGGGGTACAAAGATCCAGCAGGTATCTACTGGCCTCTGGCCCGCGAGCGTTAGTTATATTATGTCTTACAACATCCGCAGGCAGTTTTTTACTGAATCAAACACACAGCCCAGTTCTATTTTCCTCTTGAAACGCATGTCCTATATCCGTTTTCTAATCTCTACCTATAGTTTTACTAGTTCATATACACGTATCATTGTATTGAAAACACATAAAATTTCCTTTTCATATATACATCCTTATTTTTGTTGTTTTTTCCCACCCAGCGCTGATTTTTTTACCACTGGATTTCCCTTAAACCAACTCAATTGTCCCACGTCTTATTTGCTTACAAAAACAAAACGATTTTTTGGCAAATCAATAAGTTCTTAAAAATGTTTATCATTTCGGGACTACAACAGTTCGGACTCCACCAAAATATGAAAAATAAGGTTGAACTTTTTGACCGTGGTCCTGGGCAGAAAATGGGCTGTAATAAATTACTTAAGAATTAGCAAATGGGCTGCAAATTATTAAAAAATAGCAAATGGCCTTTATGTTCTCTGCCACAGATTTGGAGGCTGTGCCTACTAAGTTCATGCGTACACAAGGTTTCTCAAAAAAAAACTTAGTCAACAATCGACTCTACCAGTGTCAGACCGTTAGATGTCAATCTAACGGCAATCGTGCTTCTTTAGTCTCTGATCTTCCTGCCACAGCCGCCCAAACCAGCGCCGTCGGAACTTGCTCCCGCCTCCCGTGGCCGGTTGTGCTGCCGGGCAGGCCTCACGGCCCCATCATACTCGCATCCCTGGCCTGTCTATCCCTCTACTCACCCACACCTCCTGTTTTTTTCCGGCGACGGCAGCCGAACCAGTCAACCCTCGTACTCTCCACCGCGTGGGCAGCCACTGCCGTGTCTTCCCCGGCTCCATGTCGTTCCCTTCGTAGGCCTCGCCCTCGTCCACCGCACTGGTGCTCTCGGCGCAGTGTGGTCAACTTGGTCAACGAATGACATCCATCGGAAGTGGACTGTACGTGGAGAGGCTGACAGCTGGGTCCACGGCCGCACACAAGGAAATGCCTCCTTATTACGCGCAAAATAATGATTCCTCCACCTGACATCTGGGACCCGCCGAAAGGGCCTCTGTATTTCACGAAAAAAGTTCCCTCCGCTAATAGGTCGGACCCACCAACTATATCTTCGCACGCAAGGAAGTGCCTTCTTATTGCGCATAAAAAAATGAATACCCCCCCCCCCCGCCAGCTGGGACCCACCATAGTGGGAGGCTGACTTGTGGGCCTACTAAGTTGACGGGGACGGAGGGCTTTGTCAACTTAGTCAATATATGAACGATTCTGGCTCCAGTGACCGTACGATGTCCATCCAACGGCCGTAGTGCTTCTTCAACCTCTGGTCTTCTTACTCCAGCCACCCAAAGCAGTGTCGGTCGTGCCGCATGCTCCTGCCTCCCGTGGCCGGTTGTGCTGCCGCGGAGGCCTCACCGCCCCCATACTACTCCCACCGCTGGCCAGGCCATCCCTCCACTCACCCACTCCTCCTGTTATTCTGCGGCGACGGCAGCCTCACACCGCAGCCGAACCAGTGAACCCTCATACTCCTCTACGCGTGGGCATCCACTGGTGCGTCTTCCCCAGCTCCGCGTTGTCCCCTTCCTAGGCCTCACCGTCGTCCACCGCCGTGGTGCTCTCGGCGCGGCGTGGTCAATGTGGTCAACGACCGACTTCCATCGGAAGAGTACTGTACGTGGAGAGGCTGGCCGCTGGGTCCACGGTCACAGCCCGGTTTTTTTGTGATTTGCCAAGTAAGTCGCTTTGCCAGGCCTGTTGGGCTGCAAATCTTTCAAGACGAGGAGACCTTCATTCGGCTGGCCGAGAAAATGGCCTATCAGTCATGAGAAATGGGTTGTACATTTTTAAAACACATCAAACCGGCAATTAGTTTCAAATTTCTTTTTTTCATTTCGAGATTTTAAATTGCATTGATTTTTATGCATGGACAATTTGTTGGATTTTATATTTATATACATTTATTTTTAAAATCAGTTTGAATGTGACTCGAAATTTCGGGATTAAAAATAGTTCGGACCGCACCGAAATATGCAAAATTTCGTATAATTTTTTAACCGTTGCCACAATATGGGCTGTAATGCTAACAAAAAGAATATGGGCTCCAAGAAAACCTTAAGAATTAGCAAATGGGCTGTAAATTATTAGAAATAATGGCAGATGGGTTGTATGCTATTTTCCACAGATTTGAGGCTTTCCTAAAAAAAGGTTGACGCACAAGCAGTGACTGTTGGATTTCCATCCAACGGCCGTCGTGCTTCTTCAATCTCTGCTCTTCCTGCTCCAGCCGCTCAAACAAGCGCCAGCGGGACTGCCTGCTCCCTCCTCCCCGCGGTCGGCTGTGCTGCCGCGCAGGCCTCACCGCCCCACCGTACTCCCATCCTGGCCTAGCCATCCCTCTACTGACCCACACCTGCTGTTATTCTCCGGCGACGGCAGACGAACCAGTAAACCCTCGTACAGTCGTACTCCCCTCCGCGTGGGAAACAACTGCCGAGTCTTCCCTGGCTCTGTGTCGTTCCCTTCCTAGGCCTCGCCGTCGTCCACCGCCCTGGTGCTCTCGGCACGGCCTGGTCAACGTGGTCAACAACCGACATGCATCTGAAGTGGACTGTACGTGGAGAGGCTGACAGCTGGGTCTACGGCCGCAGCAAGGAAGTGCCTCCTTATTACGCGCAAAATAATTATTCCTCCACCTGACAGCGGGGACCCACCGGACGGGCCTTAGTATTTCATGAAAAAAAGTTTCCCCCTGACTGCTGGGACCCACCAGCTACATCTTCGCACGCAAGGAAGTGCGTCCGGGCAAAAAAAAACGATTCGCCCCCCTGACTGCTGGGACCCACCAGCTACATCTTCGCACGCAAGGAAGTGACTGACAGTCGGGACCCACCTGGTCGAAGCGTACGCAGCGTTATCATTCTGGTCGCGAACGTGTACGTACATATATACTGGTCAATGTAGAGGCGTGCACGTGTCGTAGTAGAGGCGCGCACGTAGCATGTACACGTACGTACAGCGGCTAGTGTGAAAGAAAGAAAATACGGCCACGTACGTACATACGGGCGGGGTCTGGAACGCCTACTCGTGCATATATACGTACGGCCAGGGCTCGTGTACATGGCTGGGTCAGAACGGAGAAACAGTGTCGTCGTCGTGTTCATGGGGAGCCAACCGGCTGGGTTGGAACGGAATGCGTCGTCGTGTTCATCGGGAGGGCTTGGACGGAACAGGCGATGGAAACGAGGCCTGGCGTGCCATAGAACGGAGGAAACGGCCTTGTGTTCGACCGGCCACATTCGAAACGGGATCATGTTCATCGGGAGGGGTCTGGCGTACCGCAAAACGGAGGAAACGGACCTCCTATGGTCGAAACGGGGGTCCTGTTGATCGGGAGGGGTGTAGTGTACCGCAAAACGGACGAAACGGACTTGTGTTGGAGCGCTACGGTCAAAACGGGGGTCCTGTTCATTGGGAGGGGTGTGGCGTACCGCAAAACGGGACTCCACGGGATATTGTTCATCTCCACTGTTGATCTCCTCCAGCCTCCACGGGGTACTGTTCATCCACCGTCGACCTCCTCCAGCCTCCACCTGCGACTGTTCATCCACGGGCTCCTGTTCATCCAGCCTCCACCGCGCGCTACTCCACCGGCTACTGTTCAACCACCCCTCTCCACGGGCTCCTGTTCAACCACCCCTCCATGGGCTACTATTCATCCACCCCTCCACCGTCTACTGTTCAT
>NC_057799.1:106643920-106654538 GCF_018294505.1 Triticum aestivum | reverse complement strand
CAACGCTCACTGTTCATCCAGAGGCAGCATCGATCGGCTTCAGTTAGCAGCGGTAGCGAAGGAATCGCTCGATCGGGTTCAGTTAACAGCCATCGATCGATCGCTCGGGTTCAGTAACGCGTAGCCTGTAGTGCAATCGCTCGGGTTCAGTTAGAGCCAACGCCTCGCACACACGCGAGTAAGTGTACGAGAGAAACGCGCATCGCTCGGCCCCCGACCACCCACCGTAACCGGGAACTCCCCGAAGTTTTCCTCGCCCTCGCTTCTACCACGGTTTTTTCCGTCATGGACGGCCCAAAGAATGTCATGCAGGTGCGTCTCCGGCCCGCCTAGGACGAAAAGCCCATTTTCTGTCATGATTTTTTGTCATAGAAGTAGGAGCCCACCACATCTATGATGATACCGGGTTTTGTCACAATTATCGTCATAGAAGTGTCATAAGTATGACAGAAAAAAAATTGTTCGGCCCAAAATGTCACGGATGTGTCTTTTTTGTAGTGGAAGACCCCCCCCCCATCGCCCACACTCACTAGGCGACGGTTCAAAATGCCATCGCGGAAAGGGGTTAAAAACCGTTTGTATAGCAGCTATCATAGTATTGAAAATCTTTTGAGCATTAATAAATTATTTAATATTACTTTCAAGATCAGAAGGTATTCTATTATTATTGCTATGTGAATTACCATAGGAATTGCCATAATTATTAGAGAAATTTCCAGGAAAAGGCCTAGGATTAAAATTACCTCTATAAGCATTGCTATTGAAATTGTTTTGCGAGACAAAATTCACATCTATGGGATTGTAGGGTAACGCGACAGAAAACAAAAAATTTCCGACCTACGCACCAGCCCAAGACCACTATGGAGACTGCATACATGGTTTGATCTTTTTCGTTACCGACTCGTAGCGCAGCGGGAAGTAGAGTCGATGACGATCGGCGATGCAGATCCCCGCAGTTAGGATTTACAACCTCCCAACCGCGAGGATGTATACCCTCATATGCTCCTCAGACAGCCCTCCGGGAGGCGGTCGAATAGCCCCCCGGACGGTGTCGCGGACAGCCCTTCGGGAGGACCTTCGAAACTCGAACGGTCACTCGGACAGCCCTTCGGGAGGACCTTCGAAACTCGGACGGTCACACGGACAGCCCTTCGGGAGGCACTCACGAACTAAGACCGAAACTACGATCTCTCTACAGAGTTGCACACATACGGTGTCATCTATCCGGCAGGGCTTCGCCGTCCAGAACTAGTTCCTGCCGGAACCCAGACAGCCTTACGGCTCTACGAAACTCTTTTCGTGGGAGGGAGAGAAGAAGCCAGATAATGCATGGCATGTGTATGAGAGCAAGGGATGAGTGTGGAGGGCTGCCCCTCCACCTCTATTTATAGGAAATCCCAAGGGGGTAGGGTAGTTTCACAAAAAACCCAAAATGCACATGAATGAAGTCCTTCCACAAGGACCTAGGAGTGAAACCAAGGAACAAGAGGGTCCCCAAGGGGGGATACCCCATGTGGCCGGCCACACCCCCATGAGGGGCCCAAAAAATGGCTCCTATCCATCCATGTCATCCCCAAGATCTTTTGGAGCAAAGCCCCAAAAGGTGGCTTTCCATAAAGTAACCATAAAGCTGATTTTCACTATTCACGACAACATTTTTCAGCGTCTGATCGAACTGAAAATATTTATGTGGGCTAAGAACATTTCCAGTACCCACTAAAATGATTTTCAATGCGTTCCGAAACAATTCCGGTTTTAGTGATTTTCATCTGCGAAACGCATCTGAAGTGGCTCCGGCAGCTCCGGAACATTTCCGGTTTGTATCTCAGAAAATTCCAAAAAGCTTCCAGAATGATTCTGGCATCCTCCAAGAATTATCAGTCATGTGCTGAAACCAATTTGACTTAATGGTGTATCCCGAAACAACTTTTCGGTATCATCGAAACTTATCCGATGACCTCTCTCTGCGGTACGATTCCGCTGTCCGAAACTTTTCGGTGTCCGAAACTTTTCGGTGTCCGAAACTTTTTCGGTGATTTTCTCTCAGACTCCCTGTCTAGTATTCAGCAGATAGATGACCCTTAAGCATGTGACCCTATAGGTTCGGTGAAGTATAGACATGACCCGGAACCCCTTCCGATCAATGATCAACATCGGAGCCGTGGACACCCATATTGACCCCTATACCCACACGAATAAATATTCGAGTGAACCTCCAGTTGCCGTGTGCTATTCCTGTTGCTTCGCGATATGTTACAAATACCCGAGGTGAGACATGTTGGCATTCCCGTGGATCAACAACTTGTCCACTATGCTAGTTACCTCGTTACCGGTATTGTTCTCTTTTCTCGTTATCGTGTTTCGGCATCCCCGTGATCAAATCACAAAGTGTCTGGCCAGACGATGATGGATACTGTAACACCGAGAGGGCCCAGAGATATCTCTCCATCGTCGGAGGAGCAAATCCCAATCTTGAGCTATCAAGTTACTTGACACACTTTTCCATGAACCCGTAAGACGCCGTAATAGCCACCCATTTACGGATGACGTTTAACAAACCCCAAAGTTCATGAAGCAAGCATGAAGAAACTCGATACTCTCATGGTCTAAGGAATCATGCAAACGTTAACCATCTCTGTGTTATGTACCAATAAACTTGTGACGAATGAATCTCATAGCATAACATCAATCCGGGTCGATTCAACAGAAATGTTCTCTTAACATTGTGCCCTCAAGGTTGCTGACATAGACATGCCCATGATCAGGAAAACATTACCATCATGCAACACTTGAGCTAGTCTTAGAGGCCAGACTAGGAATACATTTTACCGTTTATTATTCCACACGTGCATATGAGTCTTCCTCCGAGCCTCGTGGTTATTGCAGACTCGAGAACCATAGCAGTTATAGCATGGAACATAAACATAATTATGAACTCGGAGATAAATAATATCATTTATTATTGCCTCTAGGGCATATCTCCTACAGACTCCCACTTGCACTAGAGTCAATAATCTAGCTTATGCTAATGCACTTCACACCTGTGGCACACCGGTGTAACTATGCTTCGCTTGTGGTATAGCCTGATGTCCAACGGATCTGATGACTTCAGTTCCGTGTGTATCTTTGCATGTCCTCGCGTTTTCACGTTTTCACAAAATTCATATTTTGTGTGGACTTGGCTTTGTATGTATGTGAATCACAGGTCGAACCTGGATTCCTCAGACTGAGTTATGGAGCAACTACCTGCAGCGGTGTCCCATTGTCAAAAGCCATCTTGGAACTATACTAAGTTCATGAATGAACTATATGATTCAACATCTTCTTTGTCGCTTCTAAAGCGTCAACATACTTAGCCCTTGTTATAGAATTCGCCACAGTAACTAGTTTGAACAAATTCCAACTAACTGTGCCACACATTGTGTGTTACACAAAACCCTTAATTTAAATCAAAAATCACATGGAGAAAAGATGAAGACTGTATTGATGTAACATTTTACAACGAACTCTTCATGATCTCTGCTTGCGAGAAAACCATGTCATCAATACTTATGCTAGTACTCTGTGACATCTTTCACTGTTGTCCCATGATCAATAATTTGATCACTTTGGTATCCATACTCGCAACACCTTGGGAGTATCGGACATATCTGGTTGTTTTACATACCATGGAATACATGATTAATCCAAACACAAAAGTGTGTGGAATCTACATCATGTATTTTACTCATCAGTGTTTTGGGACACCGAGTCTTGCAAAAACTCTTTCCATGTGACTTTGGCAAGAATCACTCCTTGGCGTTTTAAATGCTAAAAGGTTTTAGCATCTTGTCAATATGTATTCATTGCTTAGCCCCATAAGGTAAATCTATCTCCATAGATCATCATGCCTAATATTGAGGCTATTTAGCCTAAGCACTTCATCGAAAAACTATTTTCAAATGAAGTCCTAATTCGTGTCAAGAAATTTATTTCCAATTACCAATGTGCCAAGCACATAAGGTTTTTAGAAATATTATTACGCTCCCACTTACTTTCTTGAATTACAAGCATCTTCGTTACCCATTGATGAAGTCAAAACCCCTTTGACCATTTCATCAAAACACGAAGATTCCAACTCCATTTTGCTCTCTTCTGTCCATTGCTAGAACTCTGAAGTTTGCATACCTACTAGCATCCTCTGGATCGACAAATTACTTTGGACTGTATCATATACAAGTCCTAGCTTTCATTTCCATCAGATGGAAATCCTTTTATCATCCATGTTTCATATCTCATGATTGAAATATGTATTTGCTAGTTCAACCCGAACCGACTTTAAGCATCGCTACGATGAAAACAACCTCATCGTAGTCAACTCTTGAACTTGTTATTTCAACAAGTCGAGCTTTATGGATAAAACATTTTTATCCGTATCAGTTTTAAGTTCCATAAATATTCGTTAGACTCTAAGTCTTCCGAAAGGTGTATCAAGGTTTAAATCTTGAATCACTTATATGGAAACTAATTCGGGTTGTATTGGCATTTAGCCAATTCCGGAGTCAGGGCCCATCAACGCTTCCTTGTGTATCGTAGGTATAATGTTGTCTAACAACAATATCTCGTTTGCGCACCTGAGAGGTTTGCACGAGCCTTGCCTACGTGGTTCAGCTGCAAGTTCGACCGAAGTTCATACATTTTATTGTAGAGACTTCCGTATCAGTCGCAGTAGGAAACTCTGGAATTACTTCCAAGGTCTCTTTCCTTTGATCTGATGAAGATACTGTTTATCTCGTCGAGTTGCACTATTCTCCCACTCACCTTTTTGAAAGAACCATTCTTTTTAAAAGCACACCGTTTCGCGGCAAAACTATTTGCCTCGGTATAGTGAGGGAGGAATACCCAACATTTTGGTATAACCTACAAAGTAGCACTTGTCTGATTTGGAATAGGTTTGTAACCTTTTACACAAGCCCCATATTCCAAATGTTAAGAAAAGATATAACATGGTTGGGCGTACCATACCATGGCTTCATTTCAACAGACCCGATGTAGCTCTTTTCAGTGTAAAAGCCGCAGTCTCTAAAGCATCACTTTAAAAGGGATAATGGCAAATTTATTTATGTCATCTTTGACCTTACCATGTCATAAATGGTTTGATTACATCTCCACGGACTTTCCACTTGCAGTGGTGTTCCGGGAGGTGCAAGTTTATGAAACCCCTTTCACAACTCATCAGACATTCGCTAAACATGTAACTCAAATATTCCTTTGTGCAATCAAATTGCAGAAACATAATTTTCTTGTTACAATAACTTCTACTTCATTTTTGAGAACCTTTCGAATGATTTCAAAAGATCCAGACTTACGTCTCATCAAGTAAATATCCATATATCTACTTGAGTCATTTCTGAAGATAAATAAATCCACCACTAACAACACTTATCGGACTACACACATCAAATGTATGATCACTAATAAGTTTGTTGTTCGTTCCTTATGGCCTGTGAACGGTATTTTAGTCACTTCACTTTTCGAAGGAAAGTTGCAAGTGCCAGATGATTCAAAATCAAAAAGACTTCAAAATCCATCATAATGGAATTTTCCATGCGGGTTTCTCCAATGTGACCAAATGTAGTGCCACACTTGTGTGGTATTCTTTTAGTCTTGCGACATTTAGCGTCAGTGTTATGGATGTATCATATTACCCTCAATATTCATAACATACGTCCCATCGATGATGGAAGTATGGCCCTTATGTTATTCATAATACTTAACAACAATTGTTGTTTTTATGAACAACTCTTTTGCAACAAACATTGTGCAATGGGCTAGAGTGTATGAAACTCTAAAATGAATTATGAAAAGTAAACCCAGAGGTATTGTATTATTATAAATATTCATAACATACATCTCATTCATAATGAAAGTATGGCCCTTGTGTTATTCATAACATCGAACATAAAAAGTTCTCTTATGAACAACCTTCTTGCAAGATGCCTTATGCAATGGGATAGAGTTTGTAAAACTCTAAATGAATTATGAAAATAAATACAGACGGCAATACACCGATGGAAGGTATAGTAACATTTACTATGTTCCCTGTGTATACCTTAACCTCATTTCTAGCTAGTCTTTCAGGCCATAGTAGTTCTTACATCGAGTTGCAACAGAATGCAATCGAGCGGGCATTTTTGTAATGAACTCACAATACCCAAGAATTAGTGATTAACATGTTTAACCATAATTCGCAAGAACTATATCTTTGACCAGCCTTCTATACATCAAAAACTTGTATGACATTCATACATGAGCTGGATATTCCAGTCTTCTTTCCTTTTGCCTTTATACTTCTAACAGTTTAACTTTTAGTATTTCTCCTACTCTCAGAAGAAGCACCCAACTTAAGAGTGGCATTAGCCCCGGACTTCCTAGGCGTGTAAGTCATACTAACACCCTTTGGACACTTCCTTTCTCTTTAAGTTGTTGTTTTATTCACCTTTCATTATATGATAGGCGTTCTTCTGGATCCCTTTCCCAACAGTCAAATGCATAGTAAACACTTTTACTAATACTTGCAAACAAACATTGCTTTGTTTGTATCTGAAAATAATTTTCAGTTCCATGAATATCATATAACTATCCCAACTTTCGAAGTTTGGGTTTCATGGAAGCAAACATATTCCACTTGACTGTAACAGAATTCTAGCTTTTGGATCGAAGGACGAGAGTCACATGATCCATAGCATTAGCGGGAGGATACAGAAAGCATGCGATAGGACAAAGTCCTTCTCGGCACTTTTGAGGACAATCCTCATATTACGTTACCAATCGTAAAGTTTTAACCAGATATTTAACAGCTATTCAATTTTAATAGGGAAGGTGGAAATGCGAGCCATTATTCTACAACTATTATGCAAGAAACTCTTAGACAGTGTTCATAATTAATTGCACTGAGAATTAAACATGTTAATTCAACAGTGCGCTCCCACTAAAATCAATATCTCTCACAATTAATTTTGAGTGATACAAGATCCAGACTTCAATTCATCGCCATAGAATCATCATCTCATAACGGGAATTTTAATCGGTAGGCCAACTTGCCGATCACATCTCTATGTGACTCTTGCTCATCTTTCGATGCGTGTGTTCCGAGCTCAGGACGATCCTGCCATGAACGTCAAGACAACCAAGTGATCTTGCTGCGAGGTCTGACCTCACCCGCCTCACACTTCTCTAATCGTTCGTACCCATGCATCCATGGCGCACCCCGAAAAGATAGGTGCCGTGATGGTGCTACACTTGGGAGAACACTAACTACTTGATATTTTAAGTGAGAGATCACCCTAATAAAAGCGACTACCGCGCAATCAAGAAGGGTGCATCATAAGGGATAAACATCTCAGGCAATTCATAATAGCATGATATGGTATAGCCCTTTCTGACGGAGAAGTATTTCATTTCTTCATCTTTGGCATTCGCGTCGGTGTTCACCTTCGCGAAGATTGCCACCACCTTGTCGATGCACCAGATAATATTGCTATCTCTATAGCTAACAAAATAATGCATTACAACAAGGTTGACACGCAGGTCATTAAAGTGCAATCATATGGCTCCAGCCATCATGCCGAATCATGACACGCAGGTCATGTTAATCAAATTACATCATATAGTCATCTCATACATAATCGAATTAGTATGAGCACTGCTATACCACATCACATGCACATCCTGCAAAACCAAGTTAGACGCCTCTAATAGGTTTATGCAAAATTTTATTTTACGTGGCTTCTAAGGTTTTGACTTAAACCGCAGCTACCAACGTTTTATCATCAAGTATGATTATTCAAGTTGCTACATTAACATCTCGGGGTGTATGAAACACGGGATAATTAAATCTCGAGCCCCATACTAAACTTCGTCATACGCATGACCCCCGTGCAGATAATATCTGCAATGCCCTTTCATCTGCGAATTTCATCTTTCTTTTGACTACGGCAGAACCCAAAGAACTGATAGCACTTCCATGGTCAATCAGGATCACGGATTGCCAGAACTTTGTCAAATTCCACCATGCTGTCTCGAGATTGAGCAAACGCAAATTCTAGGGAAGCAACAAGAACGTTGGGTAACAGATTTCATCTGTCACCCGCATAAATAATTTTCAGCAATAGATCTCATCTACTACCTAATTATATTATGCAATACCCATACATCTCCATGTATTCTAGATCGAAACCTGCATCTACGCATAGCATGGCTCTTGATGCCACTGTAGGGAACGCAGCAGAAAACAAAAAATTTCCGACCTACGCACCAGCCTAGGACCACTATGGAGACTGCATACATGGTTTGATCTTTTTCGTTACCGACTCGTAGCGCAGCGGGAAGTAGAGTCGATGACGATCGGCGGTGCAGATCCCCGCAGCTAGGATTTACAACCTCCCAACCGCGAGGATGTATGCCCTCATCTGCTCCTCGGACAGCCCTCCGGGAGGCGGTCGAACAACCCCCCCGGACGGTGTCGCGGACAGCCCTTCGGGAGGACCTTCGAAACTCGAACGGTCACTCGGACAGCCCTTCGGGAGGACCTTCGAAACTCGGACGGTCACACGGACAGCCCTTCGGGAGGCACTCACGAACTAAGACCGAAACTACGATCTCTCTACAGAGTTGCACACATACGGTGTCATCTATCCAGCAGGGCTTCGCCGTCCAGAACTAGTTCCTGCCGGAACCCAGACAGCCTTACGGCTCTACGAAACTCTTTTCGTGGGAGGGAGAGAAGAAGCCAGATAATGCATGGCATGTGTATGAGAGCAAGGGATGAGTGTGGAGGGCTGCCCCTCCACCTCTATTTATAGGAAATCCCAAGGGGGTAGGGTAGTTTCACAAAAAACCCAAAATGCACATGAATGAAGTCCTTCCACAAGGACCTAGGAGTGAAACCAAGGAACAAAAGGGTCCCCAAGGGGGGATACCCCATGTGGCCGGCCACACCCCCATGAGGGGCCCAAAAAATGGCTCCTATCCATCCATGTCATCCCCAAGATCTTTTGGAGCAAAGCCCCAAAAGGTGGCTTTCCATAAAGTAACCATAAAGCTGATTTTCACTATTCACGACGACATTTTTCAGCGTCTGATCGAACTGAAAATATTTATGTGGGCTAAGAACATTTCCAGTACCCACTAAAATGATTTTCAATGCGTTCCGAAACAATTCCGGTTTTAGTGATTTTCATCTGCGAAACGCATCTGAAGTGGCTCCGGCAGCTCCGGAACATTTCCGGTTTGTATCTCAGAAAATTCCAAAAAGCTTCCAGAATGATTCTGGCATCCTCCAAGAATTATCAGGCATGTGCCGAAACCAATTTGACTTAATGGTGTATCCCGAAACAACTTTTCGGTATCATCGAAACTTATCCGATGACCTCTCTCTGCGGTACGATTCCGCTGTCCGAAACTTTTTCGGTGATTTTCTCTCAGACTCCCTGTCTAGTATTCAGCAGATAGATGACCCTTAAGCGTGTGACCCTATAGGTTCGGTGAAGTATAGACATGACCCGGAACCCCTTCCGATCAATGATCAACATCGGAGCCGTGGACACCCATATTGACCCCTATACCCACACGAATAAATATTCGAGTGAACCTCCAGTTGCCGTGTGCTATTCCTGTTGCTTCGCGATATGTTACAAATACCCGAGGTGAGACATGTTGGCATTCCCGTGGATCAACAACTTGTCTAGTTACCTCGTTACCGGTATTGTTCTCTTTTCTCGTTATCGTGTTCCGGCATCCCCGTGATCAAATCACAAAGTGTCTGGCTAGACGATGATGGATACCGTAACACCGAGAGGGCCCAGAGATATCTCTCCATCGTCGGAGGAGCAAATCCCAATCTTGAGCTATCAAGTTACTTGACACACTTTTCCATGAACCCGTAAGCCGCCGTAATAGCCACCCATTTACGGATGACGTTTAACAAACCCCAAAGTTCATGAAGCAAGCATGAAGAAACTCGATACTCTCATGGTCTAAGGAATCATGCAAATGTTAACCATCTCTGTGTTATGTACCAATAAACTTGTGACGAATGAATCTCATAGCATAACATCAATCCGGGTCGATTCAACAGAAATGTTCTCTTAACATTGTGCCCTCAAGGTTGCTGACATAGACATGCCCATGATCAGGAAAACATAACCATCATGCAACACTTGAGCTAGTCTTAGAGGCCAGACTAGGAATACATTTTACCGTTTACTATTCCACACGTGCATATGAGTCTTCCTCCGAGCCTCGTGGTTATTGCAGACTCGAGAACCATAGCAGTTATAGCATGGAACATAAACATAATTATGAACTCGGAGATAAATAATATCATTTATTATTGCCTCTAGGGCATATCTCCTACAGGGATCACTATTTTGCTCAATTAAAGTACACAATGGCATATCATTAGGATAAATATGAGCACTTTTACTAGCAACCATTTTCATAAGCACATCTACTTTATCACTCAAAGTACTAATTTCTTCAACAGAATTCACCTTTTTACTAGTAGGAGTTCTTTCAGTATGCCATTGTGTATAATTTGCCACAATATTATCAAGCAATTTGGTAGCTTTTCCTAATG
>NC_057799.1:106640723-106643239 GCF_018294505.1 Triticum aestivum | reverse complement strand
AACTCTTAGACAGTGTTCATAATTAATTGCACTGAGAATTAAACATGTTAATTCAACAGTGCGCTCCCACTAAAATCAATATCTCTCACAATTAATTTTGAGTGATACAAGATCCAGACTTCAATTCATCGCCATAGAATCATCATCTCATAACGGGAATTTTAATCGGTAGGCCAACTTGCCGATCACATCTCTATGTGACTCTTGCTCATCTTTCGATGCGTGTGTTCCGAGCTCAGGACGATCCTGCCATGAACGTCAAGACAACCAAGTGATCTTGCTGCGAGGTCTGACCTCACCCGCCTCACACTTCTCTAATCGTTCGTACCCATGCATCCATGGCGCACCCCGAAAAGATAGGTGCCGTGATGGTGCTACACTTGGGAGAACACTAACTACTTGATATTTTAAGTGAGAGATCACCCTAATAAAAGCGACTACCGCACAATCAAGAAGGGTGCATCATAAGGGATAAACATCTCAGGCAATTCATAATAGCATGATATGGTATAGCCCTTTCTGACGGAGAAGTATTTCATTTCTTCGTCTTCGGCATTCGCGTCGGTGTTCACCTTCGCGAAGATTGCCACCACCTTGTCGATGCACCAGATAATATTGCTATCTCTATAGCTAACAAAATAATGCATTACAACAAGGTTGACACGCAGGTCATTAAAGTGCAATCATATGGCTCCAGCCATCATGCCGAATCATGACACGCAGGTCATGTTAATCAAATTACATCATATAGTCATCTCATACATAATCGAATTAGTATGAGCACTGCTATACCACATCACATGCACATCCTGCAAACCAAGTTAGACGCCTCTAATAGGTTTATGCAAAAATTTATTTTACGTGGCTTCTAAGGTTTTGACTTAAACCGTAGCTACCAACGTTTTATCATCAAGTATGATTATTCAAGTTGCTACATTAACATCTCGGGGTGTATGAAACACGAGATAATTAAATCTCGAGCCCCATACTAAACTTCGTCATACGCATGACCCCCGTGCAGATAATATCTGCAATGCCCTTTCATCTGCGAATTTCATCTTTCTTTTGACTACGGCAGAACCCAAAGAACTCATAGCACTTCCATGATCAATCAGGATCACGGATTGCCAGAACTTTGTCAAATTCCACCATGCTGTCTCGAGATTGAGCAAACGCAAATTCTAGGGAAGCAACAAGAACGTCGGGTAACAGATTTCATCTGTCACCCGCATAAATAATTTTCAGCAATAGATCTCATCTACTACCTAATTATATTATGCAATACCCATACATCTCCATGTATTCTAGATCGAAACCTGCATCTACGCATAGCACGGCTGTTGATGCCACTGTAGGGTAATGCGACAGAAAAAAAAATTCCGACCTACGCACCAGCCCAGGACCACTATGGAGACTGCATACCTGGTTTGATCTTTTTCGTTACCGACTCGTAGCGCAGCGGGAAGTAGAGTCGATGACGATCGGCGGTGCAGATCCCCGCAGCTAGGATTTACAACCTCCCAACCGCGAGGATGTATACCCTCATCTGCTCCTCAGACAGCCCTCCGGGAGGCGGTCGAACAGCCCCCCGGACGGTGTCGCGGACAGCCCTTCGGGAGGACCTTCGAAACTCGAACGGTCACTCGGACAGCCCTTCGGGAGGACCTTCGAAACTCGGACGGTCACACGGACAGCCCTTCGGGAGGCACTCACGAACTAAGACCGAAACTACGATCTCTCTACAGAGTTGCACACATACGGTGTCATCTATCCGGCAGGGCTTCGCCGTCCAGAACTAGTTCCTGCCGGAACCCAGACAGCCTTACGGCTCTACGAAACTCTTTTCGTGGGAGGGAGAGAAGAAGCCAGATAATGCATGGCATGTGTATGAGAGAAAGGGATGAGTGTGGAGGGCTGCCCCTCCACCTCTATTTATAGGAAATCCCAAGGGGGTAGGGTAGTTTCACAAAAAACCCAAAATGCACATGAATGAAGTCCTTCCACAAGGACCTAGGAGTGAAACCAAGGAACAAGAGGGTACCCAAGGGGGGATACCCCATGTGGCCGGCCACACCCCCATGAGGGGCCCAAAAAATGGCTCCTATCCATCCATGTCATCCCCAAGATCTTTTGGAGCAAAGCCCCAAAAGGTGGCTTTCCATAAAGTAACCATAAAGCTGATTTTCACTATTCACGACGACATTTTTCAGCGTCTGATCGAACTGAAAATATTTATGTGGGCTAAGAACATTTCCAGTACCCACTAAAATGATTTTCAATGCGTTCCGAAACAATTCCGGTTTTAGTGATTTTCATCTGCGAAACGCATCTGAAGTGGCTCCGGCAGCTCCGGAACATTTCCGGTTTGTATCTCAGAAAATTCCAAAAAGCTTCCAGAATGATTCTGGCATCCTCCAAGAATTATCAGGCATGTGCCGAAACCAATTTGACTTAATGGTGTATCCCGAAACAACTTTTCGGTATCATCGAAACTTATCCGATGACCTCTCTCTGCG
>NC_057799.1:106633272-106639671 GCF_018294505.1 Triticum aestivum | reverse complement strand
GATTTCTAGAAACAAAATTCAATCCCGCATAAAAAAATGTATGATCATCCACAAACTTAAGCCATGAGTAGGGCAATTTCCTATCATTAGTTTTGTCCTCTCCCAAGATTGCGCAACATGTTCGTGATCAAGTTGCTTAAAATTCATAATATGATTTCTAAGAGAAATAATTTTCACGGGAGTAAATACTTGGTAATAGAAGCATCTTTACACCTATCCCAAGAATCAATATTATTTCGCCGTAAAGATGAAAACCAAGTTTTAGCACGATCTCGTAGTGAGAACTGAAATAATTTTAATTTGACAATATCATTATCCACATATTTTTTCTTTTGCATATCACACAATTCAACGTAAGTGTTAAGATGGGATGTCGCATCTTCACTAGAACTACCGGAAATTGTTCTTACGTAACAAGATTTAACAAAGTAGCATTCATATCACAAGACTCTGCACTAGTGGCAGGAGGAGCAATCAGAGTACTAATAAAATCATTATTATTAGTATAAAAAATCACACATTTTGTACTTTCTTGAGACATCACAGCAAAGTAAGCAAACAAACACACAAGCAAAAAGGCAAACGGAAAATATTTTTGTGTTTATGTGAAAACGTTTTAGAAGTGGGGGAGATGAAAACAAGAGGCAAATGGCAAATAAAGTAAATGTAAGGAGATGAAATTTTATGTGATGGTACTTGATATATGTTGATGATGTCTCCCAGGCAACGGCACCAGAAATTCTTCCTGCTACTTTCGAGTCGCGTTGTGATTTCCTCGAAGAGGAAAGGATGATGAAGTATAGTAGAGATAAGCATTTCCCTCAGTTGAGAACCTAGGTTATCAATCTAGTAGAAGAATCACACAACACCACGTTAGCAGCACCTACACAAAAATAACAAATACTTACACCCAACGCGAACAAGGGGTTGTCAATCCCTCGACGATTAATTGCAAGGATCAAATCTCGTAGTGATAGATAGATTAAACAAAAACAAAAATATAAAATAAAGAAAATAAAATTGCAGCAAGGTATTTTTGGATACAAATACATGTCTTGTTCCCATAGTTTTATCCTTAATGGCACAAATGCAAATACATTTCTTGTCCCTTTCTGTCACTGGGATATAGATCACCGCAAGATTGAACCCATCACAAAGCACCTCTCCCATTGCAAGAACAATCAATCTAGTTGGTCAAACCAAATCAATAGATCAGAGAGAAATACAAAGCTATAATAATCATGCATAAAAGAGTTCACAGAAGACTCAAATAATAATTATAGGTAATCTGATCATAAACTCGCAATTCATCGGATCCCAACAAACACATCGCAAAAAAGGTTACATCAAATTGATCTCCAAGAACATCAAAGAGAATATTGTATTGAAGATAAAAGAGAGAGAAGAAGCTATCTAGCTACTAGCTATGGACCCGTAGGTCTGTGGTAAACTAGGCATACATCCTCGGAAGGGCGGTAAGATTGATGTAGAGCTCCTCCATGGACGATTCCCCCTTCGGCAGGGTACCGGAGAAGGCCTCTGGATGGGATATCTCGAGAACAGAAACTTGCGGCGGCGGAAAAAGTATTTCGGGTGGCTCTCTGATGTGAGGGGAATATTTGAGATTTATAGAGGTGGAATTAGGTCAAGAGGTGTCACGAGGGGCCCACAAGCCTAGGGGCGCGCCTCCAGAGCTTGTCACTCCCTCGTGACTCTTCAGGTCTCCTCTGAACCTTCTAGGGTCTCTTCTGGTCCAGAAAAAATAATCCAAAGTTTTTTCTCCGTTTGGACTCTGTTTGATATCGATTTCCTGAAAAGCCAAAAATAAGCAAAAAAACAACAACTCGCACTTGGTGCTAGGTTAATAGGTTAGTCCCAAAAATGAATATAATTGCATATAAATGCATAATAAACATCCAAGATTGATACTATAATAGCATGGAACAATAAAAAATTATAGATACTTTGGAGACATATCATCGGCAATCCCCCGGACTTTTCTGGTTCTCCGAATATCACTTCTCATATATAAATCTTTACCTCCTAACTATTCCATAGATCCGCGTGATGTCCCGAATCCCAGCTGGGACTCCGTACTAATTTCGGACTCACCATATGAATATCCCAATACTACCCTAACGCCACCGAACGTTAAGCATGCGACCCTGTGGGTTCGAGAATCATGTAGACATGACTGACACTCCTCTCTGGTCAATGACCAATAGCGAGACCTGGATGCCCATATTGGTTCCTACATATTCCACCAAGATTTTTACCAGTTGAACCACAATGTCAAGGATTCAGTTAATCTCGTATGCAGTTCCCTTTGTCCGGCGATATTTACTTGTCTGAGATTCGATCATCGCTATCTCCATACCTAGTTCAATCTCGTTACCAGAAAGTCTCTTTACTCGTTCCATAATACAAGATCTCATGACTAAACCCCCCCATTAGTCACATGCTTGCAAGCTTCTTGTGATGTTGTATTACCAAGAGGGCCTAGAGATATCTCTCTGCCACACGGAGCGACAAATTCCAGTCTGGATCCATGCAACCCAACAAATACCTTCGAAGATACCTGTAAAACACCTTTATGATCACCCAGTCACGAAGTGACGTTTTATAGCACACAAAGTATTCCTCCGGTATCCGGGAGTGGTATGATGTCATGGTCTAAGGAACAGATTCTTGACATTATGAAAGCTACGGTGAAATGAACTTAATGACACGATCATATGCTAAGCTTATGGTTGGATCTATCCATCACACCATTCTCCTAATGAGAGGATCATGTTATCAAATGACAACTCATGTCTATGGTTAGTAAAGCTTAATCGTCTTTGATCAACGAGCTAGTCTAGTAGAGGCTTACTATGGACACGGTGTTGTTTATGTATTCAAACATGTATTTAAGTTTCGGGTCAATACAATTCTAGCATGAATAGCAAACATTTACCATGAACAAGGAAATATGATAATAACTCATTCATTATTGCCTCTAGGGCATATTTCCAACACCATTTCGCGTTCGGCTCGACGCATTTCCGGCGCAAACTTTCACCCGGTTTGCGTCCACATGGACACCGAAAGGACGCCCACACGCCCGCTCCTCGTCTGCATCAGACCCGCATGTCGGTCGCACACCTACCTCCCACCGCCCAAATTTGAAGCCACACACGTGGGCGGACCCACTTGCCAACTACCCAGCCGCCCTGTCGTCATCCTTCTTATTGTGGAAGCCGTGGACTGGCCAGTCCACAGACTTCCACTTCCGAGCTTGCCTGCCTCCTCGAGCCCCGACACGAGCAAGCAAACTCTAGCCTACTCGTCGCTCTTCCACTTCCTCTCCTCCACCTCCTCGCCAGCGGCCATGGTGTGGCACTGGATCAGCAAGGGGAAGCACGACCAGGAGGTCGGGTCATCCTCCAGTCGCCACCGCTCCACCAGCTGCGCGCCGCCCGCGTTAGCATCTCACCGCCAACGGCCTCGTAGTCATACATCATCGCCAATGTCTGTCGACGCTATTAGGAGATGGCGACGCCACTCCCGTGGAGCGATGCCCACATCTCCAACAATTGGCATCTCTCCGCGGATCGGGTGCCCATCCCATCGGTCCCAGTGAGCGGCCGTGGCCGCTGTGAGGAGATCGACTGCCGCCGCGCCCGACTGCAACCGGATCTACTCTGCAACCGTAGGTACGCCGTAGATTCATCGGTGTGGGATACGTGGCTCTGCGACGAGCACGACCTGTGGCGGCAATTGTTTTTGTCGGTCGTCCTCTGAGCCGTGGCGGCCGCGCCCTGCCCGCCACACGTGTTCTCTTAGCCCGCCCCAGTCGCGGGGCGTGCGTGGCTGCGAGGCCTCATGCTGATGCCATCTCCCTCCCCGTCCCCGCCACCACCACCTCCCATGATCGACGAGGAGGAGGTGCAGCTCATGAGGCGGGTGATGGAGGACCCTGTCAACACCCACGGCGAACGCCAATGGGAGGGCCTCAAAACCCAGTTGGCCCTCTCCCGCGGCTGGCGACGTCGCCATCCTGGAGCTGGACATGGCCGTTAAGGAGGAGGTGAAGGAGGAACCCCCATCGTCGTGTGGAACCCGCGCTTGGTGAGCCAAAGGTGGACATGGTCGTCCACGCGTCGGAGATGGTCGACAGGGTGGGTGCCGAGCCATGGGCGCCAACGCCGCCACGGTCACCTGAGACATCCCCGCCACGGGAAGAGGTGGGTCGGCCAGGCAGCTACCGCCGTACGTCGACCTCACCATGGACGACGAGGAGGACGGCGGTGTGTGAAGACGATGGCGGCATCCAAGACGGCCACGACGGCGGCGGCAAATCTATCTTTTCTTTTTTATGTTCTTTAGTTTAATTTAAGTTTAAATGTGCGGCGGGACTAGTTTGAACAGTTTTAAGTTTATGTTAACATTTAATTATGTTTTATGTATGCTTTTTAAAATGTGCGGACGGCTTTTTTTTCAAACTCAAAGTCGGGCAAATTGTGACACGGCCGCCGGTTGGGTGCATTAGTACGTGGGCGACCGAAACCGGGCACGGCCGTTCGTCTTCCCGACCCAAACAGACAAAATCCAGACAAGACGCACGTTTGTTTGGGTCTTGCGTAGGAGTTGCCCCAACTATTCTGGCTGCAAAATAATGTAAAAAATAAATGAAAGGATGTAGATCAAAACTGTCGTGTTAGTTTTTTGACAATTCTAAGACTGTACTGCCTTCGAACTTTTGAATTAGGAAAAGTGCCCTACAACATATTGGGTCCAATCAAACCTCCTGTTGGGACAACACAATTTCAAGCAACAGATTAATATAGTGTTGTTGAGAATTGTGTTAACGGGTTACCGTCATATGACTAAAGAAAACGCATTACCGTCATATGACTAGAGAAAACACTTACGAACTACTCCCTCCATTCCGATTTACTCGTCGTGGTTTTAGTTCAAACGGAAGGAGTAGTACATAGCAACGCAGCATAGGCATGTATGAGCACCTCCTAGAATACACTTCTCGGCTCAAATTTGAATGCGCTCCTATAATGCATGCTGATGAAAAGGCCCCCTTCAATAAACATCTTAATCATCATAGCATTTTATGTTGTAGGGTAGCCACCTAAGATATGAGCTCTGCTGATGAAATATTCACAAGACAATAGATGAACATACTTCAGATTATAGAAACCACATTTCTTTTTACTTTAATGAAAGAGAAGCCTTTAGAATTCCATTATAGAAACCACATGGTCCAGATCATAAACAAACTACTAGCAAGGATCGACTCCCAGAATATTACAACCTGATCACGAAGGATCATACACTGCACCACATACCAAGCAGCAAAAACTCAGTCTACATAGGCCAAACCAAAGTCCAACTTTGCCAAAATGTGCCAACACAGGCCAAACCAGACTCCAACTTGAAACAAATGTCGAATTACGAGAGCTCCTAGCACATCGTATGAAATACTAGTGGTCCAATCCACAATCATGCATAAAGGTAACTAACAGTAATCCAGCACTTATCCACGGCCATAAACTTCGGCAAAAAGTGCTCTGTTATCTGTCTTGGCACCATTCGTTCAAGGAGATTTCTGTTAACCAAAAAAAACAGATTAGCAGCATAGACAAGCACTTGAATGGAGATATGCAGATGTATATCAATATGAAGCAACCAATATTACAAACTAATGTGTTATTGTATGTCAGAGTAGTATTATGCCACCAGGCGTCAAGCTTGGTAAGCTATCTCAAAAACAACAACCAAAATAGTAGTATTATGCCAATATGAGATTTTGAAAATCAAGAGTGGGAAGATCTTCCTTATTCTAGGTAGGCCTAATAAAGACGTAGTTAAAACATATTACTATCATTCTTTGGCCTAGATACATAAAATGTAAACGTACTAAGCAAAGACAGACGGACACCTCACCGTCCTGGACCAATAACAAGGGCAACTTTCTGTTCTCGTTCTGACAGTTGTGAAAGATGGATTTAGGGGGAGATAGGCCCTAGATAAAATTCCAATAGATCCATCAGAATTTGGCGATTTCCTCAGGATCCGACAAGCACCTTTAATGCCCCATGCCTCACTCCATGAATTCAGAAGTAGCCAAGAAGTGGCATTATATCCAATCAATAACATTGCATGATTTAAAATTCCATGGTCTACTGGGACATTCATAACGCCCTGAATCAGAGAAAAAGCAAAAGAAAACAAAGCATTAGGTAATAAACACATGCAACGGCATGGTTAGCGTACCAACCAAACAGGCCTACATGCAGATTCAAAGAAATGGCACATTAGATTTTCTCAAATTAATCTTCCATGGCCCTGATTTTATGCTTCAGTATTCAGACAATGAAAGTGATTCAAGAACAAAATCAGGCT
>NC_057799.1:106630405-106632862 GCF_018294505.1 Triticum aestivum | reverse complement strand
GGGGAGGGGGGCTGGCTTTTATATGCATTCAGCATTCATCTTATTATGTTTTTTTAAGTTTAGAATATGCCAGATAACATAACATACAGGAATCTGATCATGACTAACTTTTATCTATCTATATGAATACTACTTATTGAAGTACATCAGTACATCATATCTTTATAGATACTGCGTTCCGAATGGATTCTGACTCGTGGGTCTAATTGTCATAAAACTCATGATTCACAATAACAGACCATGAAATTAATTTCTGCAGTAACATAATAGCAACGCCATTTTAAAACCTGAGTAAATATTAGAGAAACAGAAGACAGCATACATATTGATAATTTTCAAACTCTGTCCCAGCAGCTACTCCAACGGCAACTGGCTGATGGGCCACAGCATACATGAGAGCTTCTTCTGCTGGAGCGACTTGTGCCCAACCCTCAATAGTAAGACCTTTAGCCTACAGAAAAAGCATATTAACATGAATAGTTTATTGGCTTTTATTTATTGAAATCAAAAGTTGCAATATATTTTACCTTAATATCCTGGCAAAAGCCCCTCTTCCCAGTATATGGATAAGCAGATTCTAGGACTACTCCACCCCTCATGACAAAGTCGAAGACCTTTGGTATTGTGCCTCCCATGCATCCAGAATTAGTTATAGTATTCGCATCAAGAACATGCTGGCTAGAAAGTTCGACGTTTATTCCAGTTATGATGGAATGAAGACTCCCAATACCAACAAGAGATGCCTGAATATAGCAGTTACCTACAGAAACAATATGGGTTCATGACCATCACTAATGATTGCCGTAGAAACTGAAACCAAACTTGGAAGCAAGTACGACAGTCTGGAACTAACTTATGTGAGTATCAATGGTAGCATTTGTTAAAACTACACGGCTAACCTGCCTAACGTTTGTTACTCACAGTACTGTCCAAAGCATTCTAAGAAAATAGAACGACCAAATTACTATCATGCATGTCCGCAGTTTAATCAGGTAAGCAACCTTATAAAAAAGGCCATTAATGATTACTTGATAGGCCTGCAGAAAGGTAATGAGCTACTAACACAAAAACATAGTGATCATGAATTAACAATGTAAAGTATCTTTTGTTTTTGTTTTGTGCATGAGGGGATGGCAACATGGATCTATGAATTAACATCAATCTTATGTACTAGCAAACGATATCTGTTCTTTTTTTGTTAGAAATAACAGAGTATTCTTGGAGTACCAGGCAGAGAACTAGAGAAGCAGTCACCAAACATCAAAACAGGGTTGATTTTTTTTTTGACATCTCACAATGGGGAAAGAGAAACGTAAGTGATTTGCATTACTCGTCCATACCACAGCCACGCTGATCTTTCACTGGGATTTTAAGCCATGGGACTTTTCTCCAGTCCACAGACTTGGGCAGTCCATATTGACCAACAGAGGTGGTAACCCCGTAATCTGCATACAACAGCAAAATTATGTTAGTTAACAAATCACTGTTACTCAAAACTAATGTGGTTAATACGTACACCCACAAAGTTATTGGAGAGGTATTTCATCATTATTATTTTTCTGAAAATTGTTATAAACTGGAAACGGAATGCAACTCTAACACCGAAATTTGTGTTTTTCAATGCACTGCAAATTTACCATTTCCACCGATATTGAATTTTTGGGCTGTTAACCAGTGATTACAACATCATGCACATGGCGTCACAAAGGGGCTCGCATTACCTTCAGTTTTAAAAATCTTTTTTACTACACATAAATCATCAGAAAAAACGATTTTAAGCATTTTATTTGTATAACTACCATTAGAGACTATAAGCACATCCAAATAAAAGACCCATGAACAATGGAGTAAAACTAAATTCATTTTTTAACGCCAAAAAAAGAGCCGAGGGGCTAGGCTCTGCCTCTCTTGAACTAATGTGTTAATCCCTCCGTCCCATAATTATATTATGGAAGGTCTTACATTATGGAAGGGAGGGAGTATTAGGTAGAGCACCTGGAGATACACCAATTTAACCATAGTCAGCCCAGCACATGTGAGTTGAACTCTGGACTAACAACTAGTAAGCATTTGCAGAAACCGGGTTCTGGTATACTAAATACTAAAATCACGAAACAGCAACCATGCCGAGAATTAGTTTACCTGGCCCAAAACATTTACGACCGAAGACATAGCCGGGCTCGACCAATTGTCCTGCATAAAATAAAGTTGGGGTCATTCCCAACGAGGAATTATCTACCAAACTAATGCAGTTTATAGTTTTTTATACATAATTCACCTGATGAAAGAGACCTGCATGCAGATCTGAAGTTCTGCCCCAGCTGTTTTGCTCCACGGAGACCAGATAGCAGAACATTTGCCATCTTCAATTAGCCACTTGATGAAAAATAGTTTACATCAGTTTCAAGTACTAGCATTTGGGAAAAACGAGGCACACCACCAGAAATTTCACGCCTA
>NC_057799.1:106629526-106630066 GCF_018294505.1 Triticum aestivum | reverse complement strand
CCACCCCAGCCCCAGCTCCTTCTCCCAAAACTTCACAGCAAATCTAGAGCCTCTCCCAACCACATAGATATCGAACCCCAAGGGCCTCCCCTCCATCATTCACCAATTAATCTTTAGGAAGAAGCAATTACCTTCCAGCCGCTCCTTCGATTGTGCCCAGTCACCAGTCGCCAGCCGCCAGCCGCCTAGGGTTATGATGCGGAAAATGTGGCGAGGACCCAGAATGGAGTTGAGTACCACAGCGAGAGTGGTTATATCCACCTGGGCTGGCTTAAGTGTTTCGGTGGGCCGAGTTTTCAAAGTGGATAGTCTGTCTATAGGGCCCGTTAGAGCATCTCTAGCACACCTCTTAAAATCGCAAACTGCAAAACTGGGATACGGGTTGAAAAAAATGTATTTTAAAAGTTTATTTTAGCTGCGGCCAAACAGATACTGTAAAACAAACTGTAAAACTGGAATAAAGAGCTCCTTCCTACAGTCCGGCCGCTGCCACCCTTTCCCCAGCCGGCGCGCCGGCCGCGCCGGCCACGCCGGTCGCGT
>NC_057799.1:106626862-106628851 GCF_018294505.1 Triticum aestivum | reverse complement strand
GTCGGTCACGCCCCATCACCGCGCCGGCCGCGCCCAGCCTCGCCGGCCACGCCCCGTCGCCTCCGTCGTCCGCGCCCAGCCTTGCCGGCCACGCCCCACCGCCTCGGCCGTCCGCGCCTTGCTCTATTGCCAGCCGAGTCGTGCCCCTTTGCCTGCCGCGCCGGGAGGATTCCGGTGGCCAGGCTGAGGTCATGGGAGGCCACGGCTATGTCGAGCTAGTCCAATTCGAACCGGCGGCGATCGATTGCGGCGCCTAGCGGCCTTTTCCGGTGAGCGGTGATGAATTCCGGCGAGTTTAGGGCGGATTCTGGCAAACTCCACGGCGGCGTGTTTGCTCCGACGAGGTTTGACCGGTATACGGGCCCCCTAGATTCGGCCTTCCAACCTCCAAAGATAAGGGTTTCGGGTGTGCATTTGCGGTGGCCCTTAAAAAAATTACGGGTTGGATCACTTTTACGGTTTCTGTTCTGAACACTTTTTTTGCCCAAAACTGTAAAACGCAAAAAAAAAATATGGGTTTGACCATTTATGCGGGGTCTGCTAGAGATGCTCTTAGAATATCTGAATATTCTCAAAAAATAAAAAGAATATCTGAATTAAGTCCCGTCAAAAAAAGAAGAATACGAGAATTAAGTCATGGTACCCTGAATAATTAGAAGCCCGTGCTATGCGTCTGACGGCTGATCTTTGTCAAATATGAGAATTAAGCCGGTCATGAGCCATCCGATCGTATGATGCTCATCATGTGATCGCTCCTCTTCTCTGCTGACGTAATCGCAGCATGATCTATGTTGCAAACCTCCATTGCAAATGGTGCCCATCACTATTGCAATAACATTTTTGTTGCAAAAGGTGCTCATCACCATTGCAATAAGATCATTATTGCAAAAAAAAAATCTCTTCCTCACGGCCATGCCCGTCGCAATGCAATAACACCCTTGTTGCAAACCGTCGCTACAACAGAACCCTTGTTGAAAAAGCATCTCTGACTTTGGGCGTACTTGTCGCCATCGCAACAGTATCTCTCAATTCGCAACAGCGATAGACGGCGGCCATCTCAGGTTGGTGGCGATGCGTCTACGATCATCATCACGGCACCACTTGCAGCATCTCGTGTCACCACCGCCCCATCTCAGGTTGGTGGCCCTCTCCTTTTTGGAGCAATGCACGTGCCATGGGAGTCGTCCCCTTTTTTCTCTAGTGAAGATGCAGTCATCGATAGAAAACGTGTGGTCCGACTGCTTCGTTTGGGAAAGGCTAGGGGGGGCGACAAGGCATGTGTCGTGCAATGTAGGAGGCGGACGTGAGCAAAAAAACCACTCGGTGAATGTTGATTGTTTCCCTAGGGAGAATGCACAGGCTTAATAATGGTATGTCTCCTTTTGTCTTTTTACCTTTGTGGTGCGGAGGGTGATTTTTTTTGCCTTTGTTAACATATAAATAGAGAAATGGATTAAATCATGTTTATATGATTTTAAATAATTGCACCATGTATTGTGCAAGTTTTAACATGTTAACTAATAGTCCAAACAAATGACGAATGTAAATACGATTTGTATTATCTTGTGTTTTCCATCAACCAATTAAGTACACATTACCTAAAAAGGTATTATATCGTTTAATCTATATGACAACTAACATGACTCGTATTATATTAATAAGACTTAGATTTGATAAATCCAGCAGCCCGAATGCATTTTGAGATGCTTTGGGGATGTCACGGGCTGAAGACAAAACTTCCAAAAAAAGTTTGGTTGTACCTATACGATGTGGTCACTTGAACTTGGAGGCAATTATCAGAACTACTGGTCACCCATGCTCACTTCCCAATCAATTATTTGGGTCTTCCGCAGTTGGTTTGGCAACTTAGTTGTGTAGCTTTCCAATATCTTAAGGATTAAATTGGGCAAAAACATCACCTCTGAGGACAGCATAACTCCTGAGAAGTCGATGATCACCTCCCAAGCAGTGTCTCACATCACCGCTATC
>NC_057799.1:106623121-106626667 GCF_018294505.1 Triticum aestivum | reverse complement strand
ACACACACGCACACACTCAAAGCCGTCAGAAATGTGGGTCAACATGGTGAACTCGTGCGATGATGCAGACTTAAGACCTGTTCTATGACTCCACTACCTTCACCATTGGGAATGGTGTGCGAGCCCCCTTTTGGAATCCCATTGGTTGCATGGTAAGAAGTCCAAAGAGATTGTGCCCCTCATTTTAGCGGACTCTTCAAAGAAGAATTGGAAGGTTAGAGAAGCTTTGCCTGATGAGGCTTGGGTCTAAGATAAAAATCCCTACCCAAGTATCAATGGCACACATCCTAAAGTTCATCTCCTTTTGGATGCAGCTCCACAATATCAATCTTGAGGAGGGCATCGAGGATCACACTATTTGGAAATTCATTACTAGTGGCCACTATACAGCGGCATCTGCTTACATGACGCAATTCTTGGGAGGTGGGGAAGGGCGTGAGTGCCATGATGAATTTTTTTTTCTTTACTTGGTTGGCTAGGAAAAATATGATTTGGACCATGGATAGACTGGACAGACATGGTTGGACAAATTGTGGCTTATGTCCCTTGTGTAAAAGAGAACAAGTCATCGACTCACCTTTTCTACAAGTGTTGGTTCACTAAGGCTTTGGGAATTGGCCAAGGGGTTGTGTCACAAGTTTTGACATTGCCTCTTGGAATGTGGAGCTTTCCATCAAGGAGTGGTGGATCAACATGTATGAAAAAATATTCCAAATTGAAGATCAATGTGCTAATAAGTTGGACAATTTTGAATGGAAGAAATGCCGCAAGTCGACAACCAAAAGTACGCGCCGCCAACCATCCTCCTAGATGCCATCAAGGAGGCACTCGTTGGGCTTTGCCCGAGCCAAATGCTGAAGGCCAAATCATACCGAGAGAGTAATGACCTTGTTATAATCGTTTTGCCCCATGTGACAAGAAGAAACCCTTCCACTTGGCCCCCGCGTCGCCCAGGGTGGCTACTCAAGCGACGTCGAGTCCTCCCGGCCAAACCTTACCCTTCCTCGCCCCTTCCCAACCTTGCTGCCACCGACAAGCATCACTGGGGCAAAGAAATCGTGCAATGCTAAGCGGCGGGGAGGCATCCCTCTCACAAGGGCTACTATCTCTCATTGGGAACTCATGACCCGTGGCGCCGCCGCCGATTGGGTCGATCTGCGCCACCTCGTCATCTGCGGGTGCTCCACCGCCCGGGCCATTGCTGTCGTGGACAAGGGGTATATGTGGTTGGCTTGTTCCTAGGGGATCCTTGGCCACTCCTTAGCTTGGGTTCCATCCAAATGCGTTAGGATTGGGCGTGGGGTGCCGCCAGCGGGGGGTAGGGGCATTGGTTGGATTATGAGGCGGGTGAGTCGTTGGGGTTGTGCCTAGGATGTGGAAGTCTCCCTCGCTTGTTGGCCTTCTAGTGGTGCTTCGGGAGCGGGTGGCCGCGACGTGAGAAAGGCAGTTGCCTCTCTTCCACGCTCGAGTGGACTCCCTGGTCAGCAAGGAGCCGTCTTATGATAGTTGTCGATGAGAGTACTGTTGGTGTAGGGCACAGATTTGTGAATGCCGAAGAGGCGGCCCTGGGTGGCAGTTTGTTTGGTTGGCTCTTCAATGAGCTTCATGATGGTTGTGGTGGCAGTGTTCCTCGGTCGTGTGGGAGGAGCGAGGCGGCGGGAATCCAGATGTTGGTGCTGCTTTGACGGTGCCAGCGGTCATGGTGACCATGGTACCTCAGGGTGACAGGAGTGAGGCTTTGGGCGAAAGCTTCATGTTCCCACAACGGCAATGCCTACAGGTGTCGTGTCCCTCTTAGGGGCGTGGTTGAGGACTTGTGGTTCTCTCCCAGCACTAGGGCTCCAGGTGAAAACCCTTGATCGTAGCTTCGGTCTTGACTGCGACGGTGCTTACCGTCATCACCCACTTGGGGCGTCATCATGGAGCTAAGATTCCCTCTGGTCACGTCTCCTCGGCATGAGCGAACAAACTCAAATTCCAACTCGAAGCTCCTTCGGCACTGGAGTGGGGCAGTCCTGGCGGCTTCCTATCTTCTACACATGGCATCGTCGTCACCGCTCTCAGCCCTCATAGTCTGCAAGCAAGATCGATGATCCCTGGCTCAGAGCGAGAGGGCGGGAGGGCCTCTTCCGTGACTTCTATGCGTGCATGTGTGGGCGTGTGTTGCATCGGTGTCCGATGGTCTCTCAAGGAGGTGTGGTTTCACTTCTAGTTAGTTGCCTTGGGGTGCTTGTTGGTGGGGTGTGGGTACTCCTATAATCTTGTTTTTTTAGACGAGGCAAACGACTTGCCATTTTCATTGATTAAGAAGAAGAGAATTGCCCGGTTAATTGGCGGAAAACCAGGGTAAAACGGATACAAGCCAACCCATATGACATGGGCATCACCGGCCAACCTGGCCACCGACATGGAACCCGAAACTACAAAAAAGAAAGACGTCCGCCGAGGAGCACAAGCGTCATCATCATCACCGGTTGCCTCGAACGGGCGACTCCGACTTCACCATAGAGCTCCATCATCGAATTCATTCCGCAAACAGTCGCAGAAGCAACGACGGCACATGCCAAGCAGATGGCCACACGCAGAAGCAACCGACAACTCTGACTTTGACGACGAGCATCACAAGGAAAATATGCAGGACTTGCGCCGATCGTGCCCTCCGCAAACGACCATCGAGTGCCTGTCATCCTCACCACCTAGACTCGCTCCACCGCAGCTCCGACTTCAAAACAACCAATGGAAGGGCACCTCAAACACACCTGGAAGAACCGACTACCAAAGTCCACGCCGCGACCCGAGCTCCTCTCGATGCCATCATCGTTGCCAAAACAGAAACCAGCGCCTCACCTCAGCAAACCACGTGGCGAAGATGCCGCCATCCACCGGTTTCCCAGTCGTAGTTGTCTCCAAGACGATGCCCCCAAGGAGGAGAAAGACGCGAAGACGCCTCCATCGCCCGATCTAGTAGATCTGATGTTTCCCTCCGAAGCCAAAGCCATGGAGAGGAGGAGCACACCTCCAAGACGACTCTTCCAAGAAAGGTTACGGCACCCGCGGGCATCACCGTCGCCGGCTCCAATGAAGATTGGAACAAGGATTTCTCCCGGAGTTGCGTCGACCGCCTACTGCCACCGACCGCCACCCACCAACAACCATCCCAGCTGAGGTAGACCTCACTCTGGCCGCGGGATCCCATGATCCACCGCGCCCAGACAGGCACCGCCCCCCTGGCCGTAGCCGCCAACCACCGTCGCAGCATCGTCGCGACCACCACCACCGCAACAACCATTGCTGCATCGCGGGAACTGCAACCAAAACGGAGCACAGCGCGCCAGATCCAGATCGAGCCGCTCGAGCTAAGCAGCTGAGCAGGAGCAGGCCCTCCACCCGCAGCACACCTCGCACCCCGGGGGCATCGCCCGCCACGCCCAGCCAGTCGCCGCGCCCGGCGCGCACCATCCATAGCCGCGCCGGCCGTCGGTCCACGCCCCATGCACGCATCCGGAGTCACCGCGAGCGCGCCGGCCGTCGGAGCACGCCGTCCAC